>NC_077228.1:2590739-2713239 GCF_027887165.1 Monodelphis domestica | reverse complement strand
TGAAAAAGTGAGCTCACTGGGTATTGGCAAGAGATTGGATATAGGAGCTGAGAGACAGTGAGGAGTCAAAAATGACACCTAGGCTGGGAGTCTGAAAAGCTGGGAGGGTTGGTGTATTCTGGATAGTAATTAGGAACTTGGAAGGAGAGGAGGATTTAAAAGAAAAGATATTGGGGTTCTGAGGGCAGCTGGGTGGTTCAGTGGATTGAGAGCCAGATCCAGAGCTGGGAGGTCCTGGATTCAATTCTGGCCTCATATGCTTCCTAGCTCTGTGATCCTGGGTGCAAGTCACTTGATTCCCATTACCTAGACCCTACCTCTCTTCTGCCTTGGAACCAATGCATGGATTCCAAGACAGAAGATAAGTCTTTTTTTTTTAGTATAATGGGTTCTGTTTTGGACAGGTTGGGTTTAAGATGTCTACTGGATACACATTTGGAGGCCTGAAAAGCAGTTGGAGATGAAAGACTGGAAATCAGCAAAATGATGAGCACAGAATAAAGAGCTTGAGAATCATCAGTATAGAGATGGTATTGAAATCCAGAGAAGCTGATGAGATCTCAAATGGTAGTACAGAGAGAGAAGAGAATGAAGACCAGCACAGAAACCTTCAATACAACCATGGTTAACATGAATAAAAGAATTTGGTCCAACATCTATGAAGAAAAAACAAGTAAATGTGCATGTGGATATGTACACACACACACACACACACACACACACACACACACACACACACACACACACTTCTCCAATGGTGACAATATTGATTGCAGAGATGAATGATAGATGGAAAAACTAATTAGAGACTAAATATTTAGTGAAAACGATTCCTACTGGGAAAAAAATCTTCCATAATGTCATTTATGAGGGGGAGGGGGTTGTGGGGAGGTACCAATCTGTAGAAATTATTTAGAAATGCATAATTGTGTAACGTCTGATAAAAACAAAAGTTGGCAATCTGTTAGATGGGACTTGAGACTGCTTTCAAAATTGCAGTCTGATATGTAAGAAATATTTGATTAATCATGGAATCTGTTTAAGAGAGATTCAGTGAAATGAGTGTTCAGAGAAGTGTTAAGATGAAAAACTTAGGAAAATAGCAAAGAACATTTTAAACCACCTGCACTTTCCAAAAGAATAACAGAAAATATAATTGGAATTTAGCCTTCTGTTGCTTTTAAACAACCAAACTGAAGACACCAAATAAGCTTTGTTATTTAAGACTCCCAGACTGAAGGTAAACTCAGAAAGAGTAAAGCTTGTTTTAGAAGCATGAAGCAATTGAAGTAGGCAAAATTTAATATTTTTCTGCAAACATTATAATAAGTTAAGGTAAGAAAACAAAGCAAATGAACTCAGCCTTTGGGAGATTTGAAGTGAAATATAGAAAAGTTATACCTTATGCCCTTTGGAAAGGTATAGCCTCCATTAGACATTTTTAGAGTGCAATTCCTGTTAACTTTAATTAAAAAGTGAAGTTTAATAAAAGCAGATACTTTAAATAAAGAAATTATTTTGCTACAAATCAAAAATTACTTCTAAAATAATTCATTGTTGACCAACTGATGATGAGACAAATTTTATTATGAATAATAAAGGATAATAAACTGCTTTACTATCAAAGAGTTAGTAAAATTGATATTTTTAAAGAAAGAAAGCTGTTGAAAAATTAATTTAGAATTTATAAAAAAGTAGTAACTAATAAAACTTACTGTAGTGAGAGGAGTAGCAGAGACTCTTTAAAGTATCAATATTTGTGACATACTTGTGCCAAAGCTGGGTTCTGGCCAATTCTCCTGTTCTCCTGGCCAGTGCCAAATAAATTCCTCTGATAAATGTCATTGGATGTTTTGGGTTTTTTTTGTCTTAGCACAAAAAAAAAATTCAACTTGAGAAATAGATGACTTCTCCTCCAAAATCATGCTGTATATAAATCTATGATACTCTACAATGGAGGAATACTTTGCAGTATAGTCTTTGGGTTTTGTTGGGCTTTTTTTTAAATACATTTATAAGCCTTTAAGAACCACAAATGTGACAATATTGCAATTAATTGGCTTTGTGTAATAAAAACTTGCATTAAATTGTATAGGAAATTTTACTAGAATAAAGATTAAATCTATACATAATCTTGGAAATGATTGGGAAATGAAGACTAGAAGAATGAAGCAAGTAGAAGAAATTAAAAGAAGTGCTGGATAAAATAAGAAAAATTTGAAAACATTTTAGAGAAATGCCTTTTTGGTAAGTACTTCATGTGTCCCTTCTCCAAGCAATAACAGATCATGATCACTTGGGTTGATGCGGATATGATTGGGGATGGAGACTCTAAACGATCGCCCTAATGCAAATATCAATAAGGTGGAAATAGGTCTTGACCAATGACACATGTGAAACCCAGTGGAATTGCATGTCAGCTATGGTGGGGGGAGGAGAACATGAATCTTGTAACCATGGAAAAATATTCTACATTAACTAATTAAATAAAAATTTCCAAATAAAAAAAATAACAGATCATGAAGGACATTTCTTACCTATTAGCTAATTGATTAAGTATTATTTCTTTGATCTGCTTTAAATAGCTATGCTAATGAATTAATGTTAAGAAATTAAGAATTGTTTTGGCTCCTTGGATGATTTAAAGAAATAAATGGATATAGAGAGCTGAAAATGTCCCCAGGAATTAACTGAAAACAGTGGACCCTCGGGAAACGCTATGTTTAGGTATTGCCATGAGTAATGATGAACCAAGAATTAACTTGGTTGAAATTTTGTTCTAAAATGAAAATGTAGCATCATCTCATTTATAATAAGATGAAATATTTGTTCCCATTGCCCAGGGTTGCTGGAAGTAAATGTGAAGTCCTTAGCACAGTGCCTGTCCTGCACAGATGTAACAGCTGTTATAGGAATTTAAGTAGATAAAAATGCTCTGCCATTTTGGAAGGTACTTTTAAAACTGACATTTAAATTTTGTGACTTTGCTGATATGTTTCAGAGATTTAAATTAGTACTGAAAAACCCAACACTAAACATTTTACAGTACTATAGAAGGTAAAATTCTACAACTCTTTTAAGGAAGGCCTGACATGTGGTAAGCACTATGTAAAAGAATTATTGCTATTTCTGAATTCCATTCTAGATAATATCTTTTCTGAGTCTTAAATGCCTTTGAGTATGATTGGTAAAATTTCATAGGAAATTGAGGAATGAATTCCACCAAATTATTTTCATCTGGCTAGGTATAAATTTCATATTTAAATCTATGCTATTGAGTATGCAAAATTTTCTCTCTTATTATAAAGCTTGAGAGGGATTGTTAGGTCAAGTTACTACTCATTTTGATATGAATGTTGTTAGAATATAAAAATATCTGTCATGTAATATTAATGTCTGTTTGAAAACTGATTGATAGGGTATATTTTGTTTAAAAAAAATAAAAATAACCAGTCTGGGGAAAGGAAGACAGTCACATCCAAGGGGATCCTTCTTTGTAAGGGGAAAAATCTGACCACCCCTTCTGACAAAGCCCTTTGAGGAACTAAGATCCTTCCCAACTAAAATAGAAACTCTTACAAGTTAACTTTAAATACTGAGTTTCATTCGAGATATTTACAAAATCATGAAATTGTAACTGTTAATAACTAGTATGTAAGAAAGCTGAATTCTTGAATGCACTATTCAATATAAAAGTCCAGATTGTAATTATTCTTATAAGAAGATCAATAGAATAGTTTGATATTTATTGAGACATGAGAAAAATAAAAATAATCTATCCCTAACCTATAAATGGTGAAATTTTGCTATTTAGGGAAAAATTTCTTGGGACTTGAATCTGATACTGTTCTAAGTTTTGATTTTTGGTATGTGCCTGGCTTTACCTATAGCCATTATTCCATTATTCAAAAGAAATATGATGTGCTTTTGTAGTCCTCAGACTCTCTGGGAAAGCTGAGAGAACAACCTTGGGAAGGGAAAGGCAGGATTCTCTTGACTTAGTTTCCCCACCTTGGGAAATGAAGACATTTTTTCCTGCCTAAATATATATATGAGTCTGCTTGTGTTACCCTGTTGCTTCCTGGTGAGCCTTTCTATGTGACTGAATAATGACTGTGGCTCATGCCTGAAGCCAAACAGAATGAAAGAACAGACTTGATATGGCTGTCCCTTCTCTTTTTCCTCACATAGCAAATTCCAATGATAGAAGCAAGTGTAAAATTCTGTCTTTTTTTCCCATTAGAATGCTACGATAGTGAGGAGCAACAAGATATTGGGGGGGGGGCAGGTAGGTGTTGTTTCTGCTTACGCTCTGAATCAGATCTTATTTTAGGAGTTTGTTTTTTTTTAAGATGGGTTACTATGAAGCAATGAATTTCAAGAAATCTGAACTGCTGAGAATGTAACTGTTATCTTGGTCAAAAGGGGAGAATGATTAATGTTGATGTTTAAAATATACGATGGACATCACTATGGATAACAGGGTGACTATCAAGAATGCACCACATCCTTACTCAGTCCAGTAGCACAGCCCAGTGCTCCATTCAGAAGACTCTTGGAAACCATGATATGACTATTCCAGACAGTGCCCAACCAGCTGGGCTGAGGAAGGAACCCTAAGGTGTCCAGACCAGGTATACTAATGTCCTGATCAGACTTCAGATATGCAAATGAAACATCCCTCTGCTGGCCATCCTGATAAGCTCCAAGCTATGTCTGTAGAATGCCAATAAGCTCCAAACTCTCTCTCTATATATCCCCTATAAAGGAAGAGTAATCAGAGCATGCTCCTCGAGCAAACTCTTACTGAGAGTCCTAAAAGTCTACATCTGCGTAGGGGTAACTCAACTTCTTCCATTTTCTTAGTATCCTGCCTTCAGTAAATCCTTGCATTGCTGTGATATTCTTGGTGAAGACTCAGTCCACGACTGACAATTTCACTCTCTTCCCTGAAATCAGGTCTCAATTTTTTATAGTGTGAAAGGGAATTCTTTATTCTCTTTGTTGATTTTGAATTAATACCCCCTTACTTAGTGTTTAGTAGGGTTTAAGCTTTTGGTTGATTAATTCAAAATAGACAAAGAGAATAAAGAATTCCCTTTCACAATAGCAATATCCTTCAATCATGATTCATGGCTGTCAGTCATGAAATTCAACAATTGTGGAAAAATGTGGGTCACCCACAGTGAGTGGTACAGTTGCTCTAAATAGGCTGTGACACAATGCCACTAAAAAATTCCTCCAAAGATGTAGTTTTAAGGATAGTATCAGAAATGCAACTTTAAAAGATAGTGGACCAAACATGCATAAAAAATGAAAATAATCAAAAACGGTGACTTAACTGATATCTCATTAATATGCATTGAAATTTTGAGAGCTCTTAGAGGAAAATACATAATACATTGAATGAACAACCTGTGAAAGATTTAGAAAAGGACAGAGATAAAAGTCACGGAAAATGAAAAAAAGATACATATGTCCCCATTGAGGTGGTACCAGTATTAATGAGATAAGAAAGTCCTTAAAGTATCAAAAGATCTATCCATACATCTAGCTATCTGGCTCTTAAAAGCAACTAGTAAGAGTCTTAAAGGATATTATAATTTTACCAAGAAGTTCTCATTCAATACAATTTATCTTCTAGTGCTTAGAAGGGTTTATTTAATTGTGGGTTTCTGTTGTTAAATTATTCAAGGTTTTGTTCTTCTTTGAAATAAATGTTGTTATTAAAATATGGCCATATTATGGATTTTATAATTTGGAGAGATTAACTTGAAATTTTAAGACTTCCTTTTGTCCAACCTTCTAATTTTTCCTGTTTTTGCATAGTGTGATGGTATTCTCATTAGGATTTTTGTATGAATAAATTTCATATTTCATAGGCGTTGGTGACTGGCTTGATAATTCTATAACAGTATTTGTGTGCCTAAAAGGTTAATGGAGAGGACTTCTCCTCATTGGGTTTTTTCTGTGCATCCTTGCTGCTTTCGAATTATCTCTTGCTCTTAATCACTAATGGCTCACCCAATACTCTACTTAACAAGGACTGGATAAGCTTGTCTAGGCTGCATGTCTTGTATTTAGTGCAGCAGATACAAATACAAAGGGAATCACTCTTTGCCTTGAAGAAGTTTACACACTCTGAAAGGAGACCATGTGTCTTTGTGTCTGTAGAAAACATATATAGAATCAATAAAAGACAACTTGGAAGAAGCCAATAAGCAGTGATGGTATCAGGAAAGGATTTGGAAAGAAAATAGTCCTTGAACAGAGTTGTAAAGAATTTCTCCCTGGCCCAGATAAGAAGGTAGGAGGTTCCAGGCAAAGCAAAGCAAGAGAATGGGATGTTCGAATGAGTATCATGTCCTCAAACAGCTTTCCTTCTCACTTTTGTCCATCCCCCTCCCCCCTTTAAGATATCTTTCTGGGTTCCTAATTGCTGTGATGCTTGTATATATTCGTGGATTTAGTGAGTGAGAGTTCTCCTAGCTCTTGTTAGACTTAGAAATGAGGGAATTGCCTCAAGCTTCGGGCTAGGCATGAGGGGAGAAGAATATAAAGGCTACCCCAGGATGAAACAGGCTCACTATGGGAAACAAAGATTCCATCATTTATTCCATGCTCTCTGTAGAGAGGAAATAGTGTTTGCCCAGCCTCTAGTCATACAAAGGAAAGAAGTTCTTTTCTGGGGCTTAGATCAGTCTGGTATTGGAGAGAGAGAATAGCAATTCATTTATGCTGAAGTAGGGGACCAGGGATTCTCCTAATTCTCAGAGCAAGCTAAAGTCAGCGAAGGCAAAGGTGTCTGGCACAACTGGGTGGGAAGGCTTCCTGTGGCTCTGGTTCAAGAGAATTGTGCAACCTTCTCATCTCAGGGCAGGAGGGAAACAGCTTAAAGCTGGATATGGATTGGGATATCTATAGACTTTGATTCAAAGCAGAGGAAGGAGGATCATGAAACACCTGGGACTCTAGCCCAGCCTAAGAGAGAGCCTGAAGCAGGTGGAAAGAAAGTATATTCTAGTTCTGGAATTGCGGAGAGACGGGGTAGTTTCAGATCTGTAAGGACTACGTAGGAAGTTGGGAAGCTGGAGGGACTTTCAGTGATTGGATTTGGGGACAGAAGGAGTAGGAACTTTTCTTGACTAAAACCATGAAAAGAGGGAATCTGAGCAGGGAGATGGATGGAGAGTGGTGGACAACCAAACATGAGGTATATTCCCTCCTTGCTTAGGCTTCTTAATGGTTTTGTTTTTGTTTTTGTTTTTTTTTTTTCATTTCAAAACCCTGAGCAGGAACTTCCTTCTACATGAAGCTTTTCTTTTTTGTGAAACTCTTCTTGATTCTTCAATGAGAGAGCCTTCTTCCCACCCCTACCAGCTTGTCTGTTTGCCTGTTCATTTATTACATATGAACACACCCACACACATGTATTTTTGTCTCACTAAACAGAATATAAGAACCTTGATAAAGGTTGCTTTATTTTTTCTTATAACTACTTTTTTATCTTCTTTTTATTTTTTTAATAAATAAATAAATATATATATATATATATATATTTTACGTCTTTTTTATCATCTTGTCAAATAATGGATGCTCACCAAATAATCAACTCCATGGGCAACAGGGAAGAAGCAAGCAGATGAGAAGAGATTGAAGATGAGAGGGAGGAGAAGTTCTGACCAAAAGGATAAGATCCCATGAATATGTGAAGGCACCTGCAGAGAGGTTGGATTCATTAAAGAGTCACTTTGTTATCAGAAACTGGAGGAAAGAGGAGGATAGGAGGTGAAATGGAGAAGTTCCGAAATACAGAATTGAGAAGAAAGAGTTGGCAATGGATGGACTCCATGTTCTGAGGAAAGTATGACATAAGGTCCTCTGATGGGCATAGTACTTGGGTAGTTTGAGGAGAGATTTAGAAGGACCAGTACACTGAGTGAAATAAAGTCACTCAAGAGAAATTAAATGAGTCACTGTTTAATCAAGCTGAAACCCAAACATAGGTAACATAAATTTGCTTCATGTTTGTGTTTGTATTCCTAGCACCTTACATGGCAGGCAGATGGCAAGCATTTGATAAACATTTGTTGATGCATTGATTGGTTAACTAGAGTGGACACAGTCAGTAGCATTTGGTGACCTCCTTCAGTAGCATCCAGATTAGAAGACAGATGATGAGAATAACTCATTTTTGTTTTTGGCAAAACAGGAAGAACAATGTAGAGATCAACTCATTTCAATGACAAAGCTTCAGTTACAGTAAGACCCAGCACAGGTTGTTGGAAGGGGGGAGTAGTAAGTGGCTGGAGCTCATAATATGGAGGAAGAAGAATGGATGTAGGAGAAATGGGGCAGAAGGAGTGACTGTACAATAGGAAGTTGTAGCCAGAGAGAGGAAATTCAGAATTCTAGCCTATAAAAGGCCAATTCTTCAGAATGATGAGGAGAATCCACAGAGAGATGTTAATGAGTCATGGAGATGGGGTGACATTTCAGAGCATGGAAGCTGAGGAGGCATTTGAAGACACAGTGCCATGTATACTGTCCCCCGAGTCAAAGGTTGGGGATTGGGTTGAAAAAAAGAAGACTATGAGTCAGAAGCACCCTTAAGAAGAACGAATGACCCAGAAACCAAAAGCTTATATCTACAAGGATGTGAATAGATGCAGATATAGACAAGGAGAGATTGTTTAGTGATAGCAATGGAAGGAAGCTCTGAAGGTGGTTTTGAAGAGCAGAAAGTATTCCTCTTCCTCCTCCGCCTAGACCAGCATGTTGATAAGCATACGGGGACAAAGACTGACCCTATTTTCTTGGTATATGGCAGGGAGGTAGTTAGGGTATTGGTAGTACAAATGGAATAGTAACAATGACGCAGAGGATTGTGAAGGATGTTTTAATAGAACTTCAGGCCCAAAGCACATTCATTGACCAGAAGAGAGAAAAGACTAAAAGTCCAAAATCCCTAAACCTGGAAGAAGGGGTGATCTCATGAATGGTCTTACCACAAAAAAATACATGAAAACTGGGTAGGAGAAGGAACCATTTCAGTGGGAAGACAATAAGCCTGTTTTTTTCTTTTTTTTTAGCATATAGAATCTAATTTTATGGAATAGAAAATATTCTGTAGGAAACCGAGCTAGTGAAGAGTCAAAACTAGAAATGTGGATTTAGGAGAACATTAAGATTCAAACAGGCTCTTTATTGCATTTTACAGTCATTGTTAGACACCTGATATGAATAAAGGACTCCAAGAAAGGATGAAATGCAAAGATGCAAAAGGATGGCATTTGACCCCAAGGGTCCTTGAGCCTGTGACAAAGGGAGAGACATGCCTAAATGACGATAATACAAAATAGAGTCTAAATAAGTACATGGGAGAGGTTGAAGTGGCAAAAGAGCTACAAGGAGAAAGAGAACCAGGCCAGCCTTCATGGAGGAAGAGCCACTTGAGCAGAAGGAATATATTAAGGTCTGAGAATAGGCATCCTAGGTATGGCCGTATTTTGTTCTCATTCCATCTCATAGTCCCCTCTTCAGTCCATTTGGATCTCTAAGTCGTTGGGGTTGTGATGGCCCATTTCCCTTCACATGATTAGCTAGCTCAACTTTATTCTCTCAACTACAATTACCCCGTGTGGATTCACAGTGGAATAAATAATAAACATTAAAGTCGTTTAATCCCCTAGCATTTCCTTAGTAAAACTTCTGGCCAAGTAACTGCAATATTATTGCTTCCTGAGGCAGATAAAAAAGGACTTTGGAGACCTACTGGGGAATGATCCACCAGCCGATAGCAGCAAGCTTACACTCTGCATGCTAAGAAAATCACCAATAACATATGAAGAGTTCTTTCTACCTCTTTTACTATTTCATCCATGGAAGACATTTTGAAGTTATTGGCCTCCTCTAATTGGAGCTGGAGCTCTTTCTATTATAACTAAGTTGACGGAGAAACCAAACCTGTGGCTATATAAAGTACCAAGTAGGTATCGGAAGAACCTTTTGAAAAGAGCTCAACAATATTGAAATGACATCTCAGTTTAACGCCAGCTGAGTTCAATTAGAGACACCTTTTCTGCATGCAAGTTGATCTTCTTGATGAAAATTGAAAAGGGGCATAAACTAGTGAGTGGCATTAATGGGCTGAGAAGTGACTACGAAGAGAAACCAAACACGCAGCTCAACAGATCTGGGGGTGGGGGGGAAGAGCAGGCAGCTAGAGGGCAATCACTGCCCATTCCTGTCATCCCTTTGTGTGCCAATGGGGGAGCCACTAAACCCCGAAGTACTCAGGCTGCCGTTCTAAGTGACCACTGAGGAGTCAATACCAGGAACTCCCATTCAGGAACAGAAATGAAACCACAGGAAGAAAGAAAATCAATCACAAAAGAAAGAATACTGGGACGAGTGGGTGGATGGAGATATGGATAAATAATAAATCAAACTCATTTCAGAGGACAGAAGAATGGGTTCACACTGGGGATGCAGAAAGTGGCTGAGTAATCTGTTGAACAATCAACTCCCATTTATTGAGCTTTTCTTTTGAGCCAGTCACTGTGCTAGGAACTAGAGATATAAGCCCTAAAGGGTGACCGTCCCGTCTTTCAAGGTCCTTCCATCCTACTGGACTTCATTCATGGACGTCCCTAGACACCAAGCGTGCACTCCCTCTCTGGCAGGAAGAGTCTGCTGACAGTCTAAGTAGGTGGTCAGGGTAAGAAGTTCCCCTTCAATCCAATACATTTCAAATGTCCTAGACTTTTTTGTCTTCTCCTAGAGTGAGGGGCTGCAATTTTAAAGTGTGATGGCCAAAGAAGGAACGCAACAGGAAGCAACGTATTATGTCATGCTAGGAACTCTCAGTTATTCATTTGAGCATTAGCTACATGAAGGGTGTGAATCACTGGGGATGAAGGCTGGCTGGCTTTGGCCACATACAGTATCCCTAGCTTCCTCCTCTGGCCTGGTGTCCCCAAGGCAAAGGAAATCAAAGAAAAGCAGGCTTTGGTAAGCAGCTCTGACTCCTGGAATGCGAAGATCCATCCGCATGTTATCAGCATTAGCTCACTTGATCCTCAGTCAGGAGGCCGGTGCTCTTACTCCATTTTACAAGTGGACCTGAAGCAGACAGAGCTGGGTTGTTGGCCCAGGGTCACCTTGCTACTCTTGTGCCTCCAGGACCAGTGTTCCAGCCAAATAATGGTGGACATTTTTATGTGGACCTAAGAAAAAATGAGGCAAGTAAATGTTGGGGGACGGAGGAGATATTAAATCACTTTCCCCCCTTAAACTAGTATTTCAGCTTATTGCTCTCCTACCATCCCATGCCATTGAAATCACAGGAGAGCCTCAACCCCCATCAATCCATCCAATGTTTGCCGATTAAGACATAGACTTAATTGCCAACTGTTGAATCCAGCTGAAGATCAGAAACATGGGCTTTGAACTGAGGTCTTTGCGGGCTTGAGGTAAGCTGGGACCTAGTGGACGCTCTTGAGAAGCGGATTCCACCTTTTGCCTGGATTAGTGAAATAGGCTGCCAATTGGTTTTCATGACTCCTCTCCCCCCATTGCAGTCCACCTTCCACTTCGCTCCAATGTCACACTCATCTTCTTGTCTGCAAACCTAGAGGGGTCGGGGAGTCCTTTGCGGTTCCTGAATAGTGGGCAGTTCAGTGGATTCCAGTGTCCAGTGCCTCCCTCCTATGTCTCCAGGCTCAAAGGAAACGCCTGCGTCTGACACTCAAAGTCCTTCCAAACTCGCCTCTGCCTTTCCACCTCTCTCCTCCCCTACGTGCCACGTCAAATCCATTGGACGCTGCTAGTCCTTGTGCAAGGCAGCCCATGTCCAGATTTCTTACATCTTCCTTCCCTGGCTTTTCTCCGGCTCCACAATGTACTTTGGCCTCCTCTTCTCTCCTTGGCTTCCCTGGCTTCCTCCAAGTTGTGGTTATCAGCTCCCCTTCTACGAGAAGTCATTGCGATCCCCTCGGATGCTACCTTTCCTCTGCTGACTCTATCATGCATCCCGTCTCCATCTTGTTTCTATGAAGTGGGTTGCATGGGGTTTCCCCATTGAATGGGAGACTGGGGGCAGGAGTGCTTTTTTGGCTCCATCCCCTCTTTTTATCCCCCAGTGCCTGGCATGATGTCCGACACATAGTGGGTGCTTAATGAGTGCTTCTAACTGACTCATCATGCTACTGACTATGTGTTTCCTTCTCAAGAAGTCTGGGTGATTCCTTGTTGCTGTGGAAAAATACAGATTCATCTGCACATAATTCATGGTCCACCCCAGGCAGTTTCCAGCCTACCTTTGCAGGCTGGTTCATCATTACTCTCCTCCAGGTGTCCTATTTTTCAGGCAAATTGGTCTTCTGTTTCCTCTCTAGGAGATTTGCTTTTCCATTGCCATGCCTTTGCCCAGAAAATCTCTCATGCCTTGAATACATCCTCTGTTTATATTTATTTCTTAGGATCCCCAAATTCTTTCCATAAGTCAGTCAGGCTTTTAAAAGTGCCTTCTAAGAACCAGGGTCTACACTAGGTGCTAAAGATGTAACGAAAGGTCAGGAATCATCTCCATGAAGGAGCTTCTGCTCTTTTGGGGGAAGCAGCAGATGCATCCACACAGATAGACGAGTGTGTTTACATGGATGCATACACAGAGTGAATAAATAGGGAATAAATTTTAGGGGAAGCCAGAAACTGGAAAGGAGATCCTCCTGGGAGGTGGCACTAGTGGGGCTGGACCCAGCTTTTGGCAACTTGAGTCTTAAAGGAAACTAGAAGGTCTCAGAGTGGGAAGTAGAGAAGTGGCACATTGAAGGTCTGGTGGGGGGATGTGGTGGGCTTCCCAAAGGCAGAGATGGGACATGGGATAGCACACACAGAGCAAGTTGGTATGGTGGTTTGGAGCACAAGAAACTAGTATGTAATAAGTCGGAAAACATGGCCTGGATTCCAATTGTGCAAGCCTTTCAAGGCCAAGCTCATCTGACATCAATAACTATGCAAGTATCCTTTCTACACTGTAGGAATTAATCCCATCCCACACCCCAGGAATCTGGAAGAGCCATGTGAAATGTTTTGGCCTTCCCTTTATGTCAGAGAAGAAGTCTGATTTTTTATCTTTTATGGGGTGTTTATAGTACCTTACTGTAAAATCTGGGTTAAGTATTTGGTCATAAACTATATGTATCAAAACTGAGATAACACTATTTTCTAGCCTTTGTGTATCACCTGCTGGCTTTCATGTTCTTTTTATAAACGTGAACTCTTTAACTTTAAAAAATAAGTTGTGTATATTTGTTATTGAAAGACAAAAGAGTTTGATAGTGTAATACAATATATATGTCTGTAGATATAATGTATTTCTGAGTTTCTAAAGTCTTTCCGTGTTATCTTCTGGCCTTCACATGCTGCCTGTGGCTTCTGCAAAAGTCCCCAAAATTCCCATTTCATCTCTTATGCCAACTCATGATAGATTGAAACTGGAAGGGGAAAGTTGTAAAGTGGAAGGGAAAGCCAGCTGAGATTGCGGTCTGAGGTTCATAAGAGAATGACAAAAATATCTGTAACAAGGTACAGCGTCCTAAGTGCTCCAAGAAGTGCAAATTGACATGGAGGCTTAAAGAGATCACATCCCATTGGGGGCCTCTGGAAGGTTTCCTTACATAAACCTTGAAGTTTCAGTAAGAGTCTAAAGGTCTTAGATTCAAGAGAGAAGGTGTGTGTGTGTGTGTGTGTGTGTGTGTGTGTGTGTGTGTGTGTACACATTTTTTTTCAGGGTAAACAAGCCATTCTGCTATCCCATCACTTTCTTTTTTAAGGCCACTCCTTTGGGCATGCAAGGCTTAGCCCTAGAGGCCCAAAGAGTTGGCCTGAGGCTCCTTCGCCATTTGATTCCTGAGGGCACAAAGAAATTCTATATTCAAGTTCAACCAATCATTCCCTCAGAATTTTAGAGCTGGAAGGGACCTCAGAGAGCAGTTCAACTCAAAGGAATCCTTCCTGATGAGTCTTCTCCCTTGAACGAGTCCTTCCTGATGAGTCTTCTCCCTTGAACGAGTCCTTCCTGATGAGTCTTCTCCCTTGAACGAGTCCTTCCTGATGAGTCTTCTCCCTTGAACGAGTCCTTCCTGATGAGTCTTCTCCCTTGAACGAGTCCTTCCTGATGAGTCTTCTCCCTTGAACGAGTCCTTCCTGATGAGTCTTCTCCCTTGAACGAGTCCTTCCTGATGAGTCTTCTCCCTTGAACGAGTCCTTCCTGATGAGTCTTCTCCCTTGAACGAGTCCTTCCTGATGAGTCTTCTCCCTTGAACGAGTCCTTCTTGATGAGTCTTCTCCCTGGCTTAGCTCAAAGACTCCCAAGGAATGGGAATCCTCATTGACTTGGGACCTGCTAGCACCAAGGATGGCACCAGACATTCCAGGGCATCCCAGATCCAGGGCATTGTGAGGAGCCTCAGAGTCATCTCATCCAAAGCCCTGACTTTCCAGGTAAGGAGAAAAGCCCAGGACAGTTCCCACTCCTATTCCTTTGGGCTTCTTTATATAGTTTTAAGAGCAAGACATGCACCATGACCCGAGGCCACTCACTGTCCCAGGAGAAGTTGAGGCTGTGGAGGCAGGTTCTTAGGAGGAGGGCCTGAATATCTGCAAGCTCACCAGTGCTTTAAGAAGCACAAATTGGCAGAGAGGCATTGAGAGATCACATCCCGCTGGCGGCCTCTGGGAGGTTCATTAAATGGGCCTTGAAGTTTCAGGAGGTGCTCCATGGTCTCAGATACAGGGCAGAGCCATATAAGCAAGCATAATTCCAGTGTCCCCCGATCAGAATAATAGATGGCGCACATTCTTCCCTGGATGCTCTGCCCCAGATCCATCATTCCAATGAAGGTTATTGCGTTTTTGCTAAAACAATCTCCAGATACAAAACTCCCCAGTAACTAGAAAAGTACCTCAACAGTCCCTCAAATAATTCAAATAGAGATTGTCAGGTCAAATGAAAATAGAACAATAACCCACTGAGCATATTATTCTTCTAATTTATCACATATGCTGATTCGTATCCTGGTACAATGGTGATGATGATTAATAGAGTACTTTGTAAGCCTTCAGACACTGTATAAATGTGAACTATTACCACTAGCCATAACTTCTCTCTAGTTAAAAGATTTTTGTTTACAATAATGATTTGAAAGTTTATTCTTTTACAAAATTGAAACTATTAATCATAAATAGCCCCAGGCCTATGGCATGATGGGAATCCTGGTCCCTTCCATCCAAAAGGTATTATAATTTCTATCTGGAGACATAAGAGCTAACAATGAAAGAAAACCAGAAAACAAAGCTATTTAAGAGCTCAGTTTTTTGGGAAAGAAATCCTAGAACCTCGTTTGTACCCATTATTTTCTATAGTGCACCAACCACAACTTTCAGTTGTCTTAATAAATGCAGAAATCTCATTCCAAGGGTGGTCAGTCTACTCTGTGATCACCAAGAAAGACCCTACATATCTTGGAAGACAGCTGATATTGTTAGTGATGATTCCATAATATTGCTCTATTTCTACCTTACTTGGGTAGCTAGGTGGCTCAGTGGACTAAGAGCCAGGCCTAGGGATGGGACATCTTGAGTTCAAATCCAGCCTCAGACACTTCTAGTGGTGTGACCCTGGGCCAGTTACTTAACTCCACTTGCCTAGCCTTTTCTGTTCTTAGGAACAATTATACAATATGAATTCTAGCATGGAAGGTAAGCCTTAAAACCCCTCAGCCATCCGAGGGCCTCTAAGCAATATATGAGTAAGGGCCAATTGGTTCTTGGAGAGCTTCCGATTTAAATTCTATAGTCAGAGTCTGAGTCAATGTTATAAGGCAACTGGATAGATCTCTTGCTTCTCCTGACTAATCCTGCCCACTTTTCCTTTACTCCTTCTTTTCTTAACTCTGTCCTTTGGCTTTTAACTTCCTCATTCCACTGACAGTGCTCCCTCCCAAGCGGCCGATGATCTCTTAGTATCAAGTCCCATGGTCTTTTCTCAGTCTTCGGCCACCCTTGCCTTTCTGTAGGCTTAATCCCATCTAGCACTTGCATTTCTCTAGCTTATCTCTCTTGGTCCTCCTGCTATGCCTGGCAGCTTCTTTTCCATCTCTTTGGCTGGGTTTCCAGTACATGTCCTGCCCTCTGACTGTGAGGGTCCCCCAAGGTCTGCCCTGCGCCTTCCCTTCACCTCCATCTACAGTATACTTTCCTTAGTGATCGCCTCAGCTCCTATGAGTCAAACGACTCAGATTTTACGTCTAGTCTTTAGCTCTCTCCAGACTTCCATCTTCCTTCCGCAAAATACCTATCAGGTATCTCATTGAATTTCCTACAGACAAGTTAAACCACAAATGACCCAAACTGAACTCCTGATCACTCCCTCCCAGCCCAAACCTCTCTCTCCCATTATCGTCTGGGGTCCCATCAGCCCTCTTAGTCATTCAGCTTCAAAACAAACACTCTCCTCCACTGCTTCCTATTTGTCATTCTATCTACACGTAGCTGTCAAGTTCTCATCTTACTTACTGCCTTCACAGCATGTCACAGGCATCCTCCTCTCCCCTTGGGCTGCAGGCTCGTCACCTTCCACCTGGATTACTGCAGCAGCCTGCTAATTGGTCCAGTCACTCCCTGCTCCATTCGCCGCACCACTCCATCATCTCCTCAACGGGAACAGATCTACCTAAATGCGAGCCTGACATCTTCAGTAAGTGCAGGTGGCTCCCTACCTTCTGATATTTACAGTTCTAACCCTGTACGTGTTCTGGCCACGGAGGAAGGAAAAAAGGGTCGGCCCCTTGACCTCAGGCTTCTTACATTCTGACTAAATGAGGTGAAATGTTGGTTTTCAAAACTTTGATAAGAGTAATTTGAAATGATGACATGGAATTCAACAGAAAAACACTGGTTAAAATGATCTCCAGAATTCAAGGAAATTGTTGGTCACGGTAATTATTCAGGGAGTACAAAGAATAAGCATATACTTTTTAGAATGCATTGTGCAGGGCTTTCAAAAGATTGACAAAGCATTATCTGCAAAAGGCTTCAAATTAACATATTAATGAAAGTTTTCAAGACATTATGGGAGAGCTGAGGTTTTTACGGTAATATCTAATGTGCCATTAATAACGTGTAAAATGCATAAGCATGAAGGACAGAAATTGTAAAGGTCTATACTTCAAAGAGTTATTAGTTTAAGAGAGTGCAGCTTGGCTATTATGTATTTAGAAATTAAGTCTACTTGTCTCCAAGAAAAAATGATTAGGACATTGTAGGCACCACCTTTCATTCTGCCTTTCCAATAACAATGAGAAATGTACACAAAAGTGCTTTTAAAAAGCAATAATTACGAATAGTAAAGATAAGGAACAAGATAAGAAGAACAGGGCAGCAATAAGAACATGCTCTGTTGGGGGTAGGTAAATCCCTTGTAAATTTGCGGGTCTACCCTAATAGTCCTTGAAATTTTGGAATGGAGCCTGGCCCCTTCTGACTTCTCCAGCCTTCTGACCCTCTCCTCCGTCCACATGCTCCTTGATCCAGCCATAATGGCCCCTTGAGTCCCCACACCCATGACTCCATCTCCCCTCTCCCTGTCTCACTGGTTGTCCTTATACGGACACCTCCTCTTGGAAGCCCTGCCATGCCCTGCAGGAGCCCCCTCACTCCCCAGGTGCTCGAACCGTCCTCCTAATGGTCTTTTCCAAGGAAAGCTCTTGGACAATGGTCTACACTGGCTTTGTTTTTAGCCTAGTTTTTGGCTGAACTCAGAGACTGGAACATAGTAAGCCCTTGATAAATGCTCTGTTTGTATAGATGTTATCCGTTCTCAAAAGGCAGTTCCACAAGCTTCATACACATGGATGCCAACAATGAAGTAAAACTGCTTGTCCTTAATGAGCTCAGTGACTACAAAGGAGAAAGTGTCTGTCTTGCAAATCATTAAAAATCATTCCACTCATGCAATCTGCTCTTTCCCCACCATCGATGACCTAGGAGGGCCGCCTCTGCATCATTAGCTGCATCTCATATATGAAAAAAATACCCAAAACTGAGGCCCAGGAAAAGACTATTCTGAAATAGCAAGTCTCCTACCCACCGTGCCCAGGTCTGCTGGGACAGGATAGCCGGCCATCGAAGGGGATGGCACAAAAAGCCAGTTTCCATAAGAAGCTGCAAGATCTAACTCAATTCAAATGACAAAAGCCAAAGGAAAAATCAAATACAATTAAGGTCTAAGCATTTGGGGACTCCCTGAGGTCATCCATCAAACAAACAGCCACCGAGATGCCTTCCTGTTTTGTGCTCTAACGGCTCCAAGCCTAGGAGGTGAGGGAGGAGAAATTCTCATTCTTGAGCATCTTTAATTCAACTTTCCTCAGCCTCGACAAGTAAAACCTGCACCGGAACCGCCTCTCACTTTTCCTCTCCATTTCTATCATCCCTTTTCCTCCTCTTTCTCTTCTTTTTGCTCTTGGCTGTCTCAAGAAAGATGGCATCAGGGTTGATGCAGAGACGGACCAGGAGATGCTGGGGGAGATCCAAGTTTAGATGAGCCAGAAGACGTGTTGCCTCTTCCCATAGAATGGCAGATTGTTATTATTGAGCCCCTAAAGCAGAAGAGATTGCTCTATACAATCCTTAGCATGAAACTATTTCAAGTCAACAAACATTTATCAAAAACTTGCTCTGTGCCAGGCACTGAGGTAGGAAGAAAAGCAAAGTCAGTCCTGACCCTCCCAGGGCTCATGAATTGTGAAGGGATTTTTTTATTCCCTTTGTCTATTTGGAGTTAATCAATCAAGAACTAAAAGTATCCCTAATTAACACCTAGTAAGTCACTAAGTAAGAGAGTTCACAAGCCACTTACTAGAAAAAAAAGTTCACACCTCCAAAGGCCACAAGCACTGCCCCCCTCCTTTGGTCTCCCTCTATCTCTCTCTCTCTCTCTCTCTCTCTCTCTCTCTCTCTCTCTCTCTCTCTCTCTCTCTCTCTCTCTCTCTCTCTCTCTCTCTCTCTCTCTCTCTGTCTCTCTCTGTCTCTCTCTCTCTCTCTTTATCTCTCTCTCCCTCCTCTTCAGTGGGACACTCTCTTCAGCATGAGCTCTGGTGAAGACTCCTCTTGGTGTTCTTGGTCTCTGTGCATTGAAGGCTCTCAGATTTTTCAGTATCTCCCGGCTCTTTGGATTTCAGCTTCCTGATTAGGACTTTGGATTCTGGTGAGATTCACCTTCAGAATCGCGTTGGTGATCTGGAGGCACTAGGATTAGGACTTGGGGTATTTGTAGCTAGGTGATTCTTGTCTACCTCTTTCCTATATTTCGCACTCTAATATCTCTACTTTGTTGTAAATAAAAGCTGCTAACAGTCATTTTGACTTAAGAAGTCATTTTTGTATAAATGGTGACCACAATAACTTTTTTTAGTTCTTATATCTGTCAAACCCATTTTTCATTATTACATGATCTACAGAAGATGGCCTGAACAACCAGAAGCATACAGGATATATTACAAATAACCTTTGGGGAAAGAAGAGGAAATGAGCTAGCATCAAGGACAGCTCCAAGGAGGCATTTTATTAATACTTGGCATGGGAGCAGGGAATAAGCATTTGTATAGAACCATGTGCCTAGGTCCTGTGCTAATTAAATGCCTAACAAATATTATTTCAATTGATCCTCACAACAACCCTGGGATGGCGTTATCCCCATTTTACCATTGGGGAAACTGAGGCAGAGATGAACTGGCTTGCCCAAGGTCACACAGCTAATAAATGTCTGAGATAGAATGTGAACTCAGGGCTGTCTGACTCCAGGCCAGGTCCTTCATCTGTTTTGCCACCTAACTAACTGCCTGAATGCAATAAAAGCCATGCCAAGGTTGGCAGAGTAACAGACGATGGCATGTTCAAACTTCATGTTGTCCTCTCTCATGAAAAGCAAATACAGAGTTTTTCCTGAGATTATTCAGCTCACTTCCACCTAATTCTCTTTTAGATAAACAACCAATAAATAGCATCACTGCAGAAGTGCCAGATCACTGCTTTAGCCCTCTTGTCCTCCGCACCTTGGTGTGGCATAGAAGAATTCCTAGGAAAGCGCAAAGTCGCCAGCTTTGGGGAGGTCTTGCTCTGAGAGAGCGCCGCAGAGGGCTGGTTTCTGAGGAACAAAATATCATTTTTTATTTCTCTTTAAAATGCTCACACACGCACACTCACACTCACTCACACACATACACTCACACACACACACTCGCACACATATACACACACTCATGCACTCACACACATTCATGCACTCACACACACTCACTCACACTCACATATACACACACTCACACACTCACACATACACTCACTCGCACACATATACACACACTCATGCACTCACACTCACACACACACTCACACACACACTCACACACACACACACACACACACAAAGAGTTCAGGATAAAAGAAGTTTCATCTTCACCCAGGAAGAGCCTTGGATGGAAGCCTCTGGGGCGAGTCAGAGCTCAGCAGACTTCTGCAGCCTGGAAACAACCCAGATGCTGTTCCAGAGGGTGTTATTCAAACTGAAGCAGTAACGAGGCCTGAGGAATGGCCTCCTGATCCAACAGAACGTCCCTGGGCCTGGGACAAGGAGGACCCTTTCAATGAAGACGAAGCAGGCCCAGAGCAGAGAGCAGAGACAAAATCTCTGGGGGGTTGGTTTGTTTTTTAAAGCCTGGGAAGTCAGGGGGGGAGCCTGGAGGTGAGGGAAGGCAGACTGGCCGGGGCCCCTCCACAAAGGGGTGCCAAAAGGAACTCGTGGATGGGAAGAAGGCAAGACTTGCAGCAAAGTGGCCCAGGAGGTCCCAGGTGAGGAGAGAAGCTCCAGAAGGAGCTGCAGGACACGCTTTCCCAAGAAGGAGAATAAGGAGTGCCAAAGCCAGGAACGGCCCCCAGAGCTGGACCGTGAAGTCCAACAAACACAAAATGAATGTTTTTCCCCTCCGGAGGCTCTAAGTGGTCACCCAAACGGCAAAGGTCGGGGTCCCTGTCAGCTCGGGCTTTCTAAGTCAAAGCACCTGCCTGCACAGGTTCAGGAAGAGGCAGTATATTAAGAATAAGTGTGAAGAGGTTCAAAGCCTGAAGGGCCTACTCCAGGGAATTATTCAAGAAAGTCCCCCCCCCCCCCCCCCCCCCCCCCCCCCCCCCGAGCTTTGAAAAGCCCAGATCTGTTCATTGCCAGGACTCTGCCTAAGGGTCCGGATTCTAATTCTGAACCCCAAATAGGATGAGGAGGAGTCCATAGAAATGCCTGAAGCTGCCTTGCACCATCTAAAGTCCTTTATGGAGAGCACCTCACCTGACCCCGCCCACCCGTCTGAGGGGGCTGCTATTATCCCCTTTTATCTAGGACAAAGTGGAAGCAGACCCCAAGGCCAAGTGGCTTGCCTGGGTCACAAGAGGCCATAAGGGTCAGAAACAGGACTGGGGCTCCTGGCTTTATCCGCTCCACCTCCTGGCCGCTGCATGGGCAGCCCATGACTAGGCTTTGAGAAAGAAGAGAAGGCAATAGGGGGCCCCTATTCAACCAAAGGAGAACAGGATCCAACACACATGCTGAGGCCCTTCTCTCTCCAGGAAGAGCTTGTAAAGAGGAAAAGGAGCCTGGAATGTGTCGCTCCTCGATGCAGCCTTCGAGGACTCCCAGGCCATCTGCCAAATGAGAGAAGTTGTTTCCAATGGAAACGGTCGCTGGTGGAAGCTGGCCCATTGGCACTCTAGCTGGACCCCTGGATCCTCCCTCTGAGCATGCCCGAGCTCACTAGTCCCGCCCCTCCGGGTGGCCAAAGTCACCCAGTTAGACAGGATGTGGCGGATCACACATCTTAAAGACCTCCATTCACTCTCCCTCCGCTGGCGTCCACCTTTCACCCCACTCTCACCCGTGGCTCCAAGAGGCTGTGGCCTGCTCAGCGGCCATTTCCCGGGAAAACCACCTCAGCATACGGGTCACACCAGGTTAGGGGGAACCACCAGGTCTCCAAGCCGTCAGCAAGGCTGGGAGATGTCGGCCTCAAGCAGCGGAGACTCCCCCCCCTGCAACGGCTGACAAAGCTGGGACGGCGTGTAGAGGGCTGGGTCAGACGCCAAAGATACCGGGTTGTCCGCTGCAGGCTGGCCATCGCCAGACGTCTTGGAGCTCGTCCTGCCCCGGCCTCTCCAAGATGACACCCTGGGACGACCACGGCTTCTCTCAGAGAGAAGGCGGAACCGCCTGGCCACACCATCCCAAACACGATTTGGGGTCTTTCAAAAAGTGTCATCTGGCTCTGGTTGTCCCTGACCCGAGAAATGCCCACCGCGGGCCCAAGACGGGCCCAGGACGGACCCTAGAGCTGCCCCCGTCTATGCGGGAGGCCCCTCTCTAACAAGCCGGAGGGCGATGCAGCCATCCCACATGCCGTGGAGTCTGTCCAGGTCTCCCCTGAACTAGCGTATTGACGTGCTCCTCTCGTGATTCCTCCATCGTGCTGGGCAGGAGCGACCCACCTCAGCTGGGTGCAGGCAGAAGTCAGGTGAATCGTCCCCAGATCCGTGTGGATTTGGTCTTACTTTTAACTGCACGTCTGAGGAGTCTGCAGGGAATCGCATCTAGCATTCGGGCCATCCAACTCCTGTGCGGGTGGGCTGGGTGAGCAAAGAATTGCCAGAGCTGGGTGCGAGGCACGCGCGCAGCCTCCTCCCTGTAGACCAACATGGCCATCTGGGCTCCCAGAGCTTCGTGGGCGACGCTCGGGCTCTGACCACTCAGACCAAGCTGAAGTGCCTTCGCCCGCCTCGATGGGGCATTACAATGAAGCAGGCCAGTGACGTCACCCAAGAAGCAGCATCCAAAATACCTTTTTCCCAGAAGCTTCTCTGAGATGCCTCAAAGCGCTCAGGCTCAATGCAGACTAATCAGAGGGTTCACGGGGCGGAGCCAGCTCCTCAGCCGTAGGGAGGTGCCTCCATGGCAGGGCCGTCCTCCCTTTCCGGGAAGACCCCGGCGATGGAGCAGAGGTCGAGAAAGGGCTTCTTCATGAACAAGTGTCTGTGCCACCGGCGGGGTCCTGGGGGTCTGCCTCGAGTCCCCCAAAGCAGGAGCCTTAGAGAGCGTCTCCTGTGAACCAGAATCCCAGCACACGGACGTCAGCGTTGCCACTCCATGGATCTTCCTTCCTCATCAAACAGGAGGAGGAAGACGGAGTCCTTCCCAGCACCTATGAGGAAAGGGTCCGTCTCCCGCAGAGCACGTAGCCAGCAAAGGCCTGACTTCCCTGTGCAGAGCAGGGGAGAGGACACGGTCCTTCTCTGATGGGAGCCAAGGAAAGCCTCCGATCCATGGCATCTGCGTCAGCCCAGCAAGCAAAGTCAAGCAACGGTCTGTCCAGTGCTTGTTGACACAGAGGCGCTTGGAGGGGGCAATGGAGGCCGAGGCCGGTGCCTCCAGAAGTGCTCTGAGCCCCGATGGCCTTATTTCTGTTAGGGGGAGGCAGACTGAGCGAGGGATGACATGAGAAACACTCTCGGCTAACCAGAATTCTACTGCAAACGCTTGAGATCCTTCAGGAACAGACAGGGGTTAAAACTCTGTATTTCCAGAGCTGCTGGGTGTCCCGATGGATGGTAAGCCAGGCCTCAAGACAGGAGGTTCTGGATGCCAATCTGATCTGACACTTCCTAGCTAGTCCCAGAGTCTAGATCACAGTGCTGGCACGGGCTGCTCGCCTGTCCCCACCGAAAGATGATGCTGCAAAGCGAAGACATCCCTGAGCTCCCACCAGTGGTCCTCGGGGCCCCAAGAGCATCCGAAGGCTTTCGTCTCCTCCAGAACAGACCTCCAGCTGCATCAATGAGTCTCACTTTAATTCCATTGGTTTTATAGCCAACTGCCTGGAACATGTGCCTTTTGCAAAGTCAGGCTTCCGAAGTATTTGTAGAGAAGGAACTGAGCCCTGTTCTTCACTATTACACAAATAACGGAAGGGTAGAAATGGAATTCGGAGGTACATGAGAGAGACTAGTAATAGTGTAACCATTACCGTTCAAAAATGAGATTTCAAGATTTTCCCTGAGGGAAATTCAAAGGTAATTTACTTTATGCAATAGATTAAATTATGTGTTTCTCTAAAGCTACAAGAAAAAAATCCATTTCAATATACTGACTCGTGTTCATATTTAAAGGAAAGTTTTCCTATTCAAAAGGCATCCCTTAAGAAAGCAGGAAAAAAGCCCGCGACTCTTCTAGGCTGGAAACGACCACTTTCTAATTAGCTCAATTTGAAGTTTTGGTTTCATGATTTGGTGCTCTTGCTGGAAAGCTCAAAATCTTCACTAGTCAATAAGCATCAGAGACCCCAAGTTTAAGGGTGATTTAGAGGGTAACCCCAACAGAAGCCTGAAGCCCCTCTAAATCCTTACACAATTGCTTATCTGGCTCCTCTTTCGAGGTGTTACGTGATGGAGAGCACAGGACGCCTGGAACTGACCTAGTCTATCTAGAGATCATCCTAGTTTTCTAGTCTAATTTTAAAATTCTTAACTTAAAACCATTCAGCTGTTCTCTCCCCTTTCAAATGAAGCAAAATAAACTGAATCCCTCTGGTGCACACAACCACCACCCCCTTCAAATGCTGGAAGATGACCCTCATTAAATATTCCCCTCCTTTGGAAATAAAATCTCCTTGTTGACCCAGAATTCTATCCTTTCAAATCAGCTCAGAATGCCTCTTCCAAATGCATCCAAACTGAGCCTAGTATTGCATGTGTGACCTGGCTAGAGTGGAGAAGGGGGAAGCTAGCATCTCGCCGGCTCTGAATGGATGCCGCCATTTTCAAAGATCACCCATTCGGCTTGCATTGGCACATCAGCACACGAATGACTCATACAGTCTACTCAAGCCACCCAGGAGCTCCTGTTCATACCCACTGGCTCCTGAGCATGTCTTCCTTCATGGTTTATTTGTATGAACTGAAAGGCATGCGTGATCTGTGATCTTTTCACGTCCATAGAAGTATCCAGAAGGCTCTACGATCTCATCAATGTCGTAATCGCTCCAGTGGTGCAAACCAGAATAAATCCATCCCTGGGAGTTCATCCAACACACTGGGCTCGATCTTCTGTCCCCTGGCCTTGGAAAGATGCCAACAGAGCCAGGAGCTGCCCATCCGTCTTCCTTCCCTCGTCATGCCACCGAGCCCTCCTCGTGGCCCTGTGCCTCTCCTTGATGACATCCCCTACGATCTTTTTCTTTTGGGAGTCCTTAGTCATGCCTGTTCGTGTCCATGATGTGCTTTTCCACTGCCACTTCGAGGCTCTCAAAGTTCAGCCCATCAGAAGAGAGTGCCACTACCAGCATCCATACAACTACACCAAGAACTGTTCCATTCATCGACCAATCAGCAGGCCCTTGTTCAGGGCTTGCTACTGTTGGGCAGTGGGATGGGTGATATCCAGGGTCCAAAGCAATAATCCCTTTGTCCCAAGAAACTGCTTACAATCACTCAGCAAAGGGGAAATACACATATATCATGATATAAAGAATAAATTTACACCTAAAATAATAATGAATGGGTTTACAGAACACAGTTGGGTTTTTATAAAGAATTCTGCCTATGGAATACAAATCATGTAGCTAAATATACTAGAGCTGGAGGACACTTAAAGATGGATAGTCCATGAAGGATTCTGGGTAAATTTTGAATCTTGAATTTAAGAGATTGGAGGAAGTTAAGAATTCCAGGAGGAAGAGTGGAAGGAGGGTGGGGGATGGCCAGTGAAAGGGCACAAAGACATGGAGAGGCGAGTGTCTTTTGTCTTTCTTTGACTCTCCAGCAGTTAGGACAGTGCTGGCACTTAGCAGGCACATAGTAAGGACCAGGGGAAAGCATTCATGGGATTAGAGGATAGAGGAGAGGAAGAAGATTAATATATAGTAAGTCTTGAAAGAGAAGTTGGGTCAAATTTTGAATAGCTTTACAATCCAAGCAGATGACCTAACATTTTACCCTCAGAGCTATAGGGAGCCACTGGATTTTATGGAGGAAAAGAGTTGGATTTTCAAATATGAGCTTGAGAAAAATCACTTTAAAAGCAAGTAAGGGTTGAGGGGCAACTAGGTGGTTCAGTAGATAGAGAACCAGGCCTAGAGATGGGAGGTCCTAGGTTCAAATCTGGCCTCAGACACTTCCCAGCTGTGTGACCCTGGGCAAGTCACTTGACCCCCCATTGCCTAGCCCTTAACATTCTTCTGCCTTGGAACCAACATTTCATATCAATTCTAAGACAGAAGGTGAGGATTTTTTTTTAAATAACAATAAGGAGGTTGGTATGAAGTAAGGAGAAGCTTGAGGAAGTTACACCACTTAGGGGGATACTGCAATCATCTTGGGGACACAAGGCAATGGGTATGTGAGAGATGGAGGGAACTTCAGTGCCAGACTTCGGACTTGTACCAGGACTTCATCACAGAATTATTTCTTCTCTTTGCCACTGAAATCGCTAACATGCTTTCACCATGTTCTTTCTCCTACCAGTGAGATCCGATTGGCTTCTCATAGAAGGAGCTTGTGCTGTCTTCATTTTTATGGATAAATATGGGATAGCAGCATGGGGAGACATGGGGATAGAGAGAGGAAAGCGTCCTCATGCATTTTCCCTGTAGTGATATTCGCAGTGGTGGCTACTGACATAGCGGGTCATATTCATGTCCTGTTTGCTGCTCTCTGCTAAAATCCCCTTCAGAAGCTCCATGTGATGCACAATGTTCCCAAGCTCCTTTTTCAGTTTAGCGGCTTTAAAAACACATCAGAAGGTCACCATTCGGGCAAAAATATTCTTCTCCTTCAGTTGGTCTCTAGCTCTGAGTCAGAGATAGAGATTCCAGGAGCAGAATAAAGGAAATGATCTACAGGCGCTACGACTACCAATTCCAATGTACAGCTCTCTAGGGACGTTCCCTCAGAGAAATGGGGGCACAGACTGTGGTCTAGGGTCCTACCCTTTGTATGTGCTTTAAAAAAGGAAGGGAGTTTCCATTTATCCACTGAACACTTCCAGGTATGGGGCTTCTGTGAGCACAGGAGAATGTCCAGGTCCTCTGCTCTATACTTTGCACTTCTCAGGTGTCCCCAAACATAATAAGATCCTAACCTCCTATATTCTCATTTCACCTCGGCTGAACAGTATAAAAAAAGGAAAGCTTGAATTGAAAAGGGCTCAGCTTTTAATAAACAAGTCCCAAATCCTATTCCAATCTCATTCAGTTTTGTCACAAACTAAATGTGCAAAGAGGAGAAAACTGTGCAGTAGAAAATTAATGCTTTTCATTATAAATTAAATCAAAACACTCCCCAAACCAATGGAAGTATGTACGAAGAAGTCATTAATATCCCACTACATAATGCCTTGCTTTCATATACTCTGGTGTTGTAATAGCAATATGCATGCACACATATATAAGTATATATAAATAAAAGAACACAATGTCAATTCAAACGAAAAATGGCAATTACTCAAGAATCAGGCCCATCTTCATAATTACATTCCTCATTGATTCAAAAAAAGCATCTGTTTGGTCATTTCACTCAGCATGGCATAAAATATTCAAGCAATAACAATTAAAAGGCAACAATAAGATTCCTGAGTGCAGGAAGGATTCTGGCTCTTAGGGAGGTTATGTAAAGTTTAAAAAAAAAAAAACATATGAGAACTCCCATTGAAGAGAAAACTGTAGAAAATGAAATAAATAAATGCTTTCTTTTAATTCTCCTAATTAGTTTTGCTTCTTTATCCTTATTTTTTCCTTAAAGAATAATTGGAGAACTTATTATAGAAACAGAGATTAGGTATATGCACACATGCATTCTTTGGGCAAAATTAATCATTCTAAAATAGGTAAAAGTACTTCTTTGCATCCAGTGTTCCTGAGAATACTTGCTAATAATAGATCGAAATGGGCAGCAAAGGAAGTTTTATGAATATTGTTATAACGATCACCCTAGGCCAAGGAAAATTAAAAGGAGCAAATTTCATATGACACAACTAATTCCTTTGAAGCGTTGTATGTTTCTTACTGTATAAATGCATTTTGTGGGAAAATGTTATCTACAAATTATTCCATTTGAGATGAGAACGTTCTTTCCTCTTTGATGTACTATTTGCCTTTGATGTATCATGGATGCATTCTTAAATCAAAGATGATAAATATAAATTTGCGGGTATTACCAAACCCAGAAAATTTCCAGTTCAATAATAACAATATAGGCTATATGATTACCATTATGCCAGAGAGCAGCAAATGCAGGCTAAGATGTCTCTCATTTCAGCATGACTTCCTCAAGACCCCAAACCACCAAGAGCAAGAGGACAAAGCAAACCCAAACAACACAAATGTGGCCAAGAAGAAAAGCAGCTGAGAAAGTATCGCCAACCTACATAAACGTTGTAAAGGTCCATAGATAGGAGCGAAGTGAGCCTTGTGACCACGGCGTCCAACTTCCTCATTTTACACAGAAGGAAACAAAGGCTGGGAGAGCTAGAGGTCTGTCCCGTGTCGTGGAGGAAAAGAGTGTCTGAAGCAGGATTTGAATCTAGGTATTCATGACTCCGAATAGTACTCTCTATCCAATCCATTAAAAACTCGCTCCTTGCCACATCTCATTTAAGTATCAGGGCTGTCAACTAGCTTCAGGAATTTGTGGCTGGGGTCAAGACTCTCATGAGAAAGACTTCCAAAGGGGTGCAATTCTACATCTCAAAAATCCCAATCAAGTCATTAAAAGAGTCGGTACCAGTCCTAAAAGAGTCGAGTCACCTAGGGGAACAGATTAGGTGCGAATTAGAAGCAAAAGAATGGATCTTCTGGAAGGGAAGGGAATAAAGCCAAATGCCTGCTCCTGGGGAAAGGTACCACTATCTCATAAACCCCTCTGGGAAAATGAGGCAGTCATCTGTTCCCAATGAAGCTTCGGCCAATATGCCCCACTATTTATTCAGATAAGCGCCATATGGATCCTTGACACAGGTTGAAGGCAGTTTGAGCCAGGCCAGTCCAACATGGTTCAGCACCTCCTTTTGGTCACCCTCCACTTCTCTGTGTTTGCATTGCCAGTGGATCAGTCTCTTGTGTTTCTTTGGTGAAGCTTTCCGTGCCCAATTCAAGATGCTCTCATGTGCTCATTATATTGCTCTGAAGGCTATAGATGCTGACCCCAATCTTCCCCGAGGCAGCGTGCTGTGGTTCCATTTCTGCTCACATTTCATGACGTCTTCTGCCCTATCAAGAACTGGATCATTCAAGGCAAACCCAGGAACTCTATAAAATCATTTTCAAAGAAAGAAAACCACATCTAAACAACTAATAAAATATGGATGCCTCGTGGGTAGACCAAGACAATACAACCAAAATGACCATCCCTCCAAATTAACGGACTGATTCAGTGCCATACTAAACAATCGAACATCTATTATAGAAAACTGGAAGAACACAAGATCAAGCACATCGAGGGGATTGACGAGAAATGTAAGAAAGGTAGCCTGGCTATACTAAATCATATTACAGATGGTAATCAACAAAATAATAGAGTACTGGGTAAGAAATACAGTGCTAGATCGGTGGAACAGAGCACATCCACGGTACACAAGAGTAAGTTATCATTGTAATCTAGTGCTTGATAGACGCAAATATCTCAGCCTTTGGGACAAGAACTCGGTATTTGACAAAAGTGCTAGTAAATGAGAACACAATTGGGCAGAAACTGGGATATGCCAACTTCTCATAACACATTCCAAGGAAAAAATCAAAATGGGTACATGATGCAGACATGAAGAATACATAAGCAAATTAGGGGAACATGGAATAATCTCCCTGTTGGCTCTATGGAGAAGGGAAGATTTTATGACCAAATTAGAGATAGAATTATAAGATATAAAATGATTCATTTTTATTATATTAAATTAAGACAGTTTTGAATCAACAGCACCAATATAGCCAAGATTAAAAGGAAATCAGGAAACTGGGCAAAAGTACATAACAAGTTTCTCTGACAAAGGCATCATTTCTCAAATATAAAGAGAACTGAGTCAAATTTATGAGAATAGAAGTCATTTGGAGATACCTAGTTGGCTCGGGGGATTGAGAGTCAGGCCTAGAGGTAGGACGTCCTGGGTTCAAATCTGGCCTTAGACACTTCCTAGAAGGAACTAAACATGTGACCCAGGGCACATCACTTAACCCCCATTGTCTAGCCCTTACTGCTCTTGGGTCTTAAAACCAATACATAGTGTATTGATTCTAAGATAGAAAGTAAGAGTTAAAGAAAAAAAAAACAACAACTAGAAGTTATCCCCCGATTGATAGATGGTCAAACCATATGAACAGGTAGATTTCAGTTGAAGAAATCAAAGCTATCTATAGTCATAGGAAAAAATGCTTTAAATGACTATTGACTGGTAAAATGCAAATTAAAAGAATGTTGAGATACCACTTCATGTCTATTCAACTGGCTGATATGACAGAAAAAGAGAATGACAAATGTTGGAGGAAATGTGGGAAAATTGGGGCACCAATACAATGTTAGTGGAACTGTAAACGAATCCGTCTATTGTGAAGAGCAATATGGAGCTATGGCCAAAGGACTATAACACTCTGAATGCTCTTTTACCCAGAAAAACCACTGCTGTGCCTGCACACTCAGAAGACTTTGTTTGCCTTCCCAATGAGGAGGGAAGGGAGACAGTGAGGGAGAAAATTTGGAATCAATCTTTTTAAGACTAAAAATTATTTTACATGTATGTGGGGAAAATATTTTTTAGAAAAGTGTTGGATCATTTTCCCTTGATTTGCAATATTAATTCTAAGAGGCTTGGGATTATTTACTATGTCTGGAGACCTTCTTCTATTGTTAATGTTTTCTTTGTTGATTCATCTCTTTATTTTGAAGATCTTTTGAGTTTTTTCTTCCTGAGAGCTTTAGTAATTTTAGTCTTTTCTTTCCTTAGTCTCCCCTATTATTACTTTCTGACTCATTCCCCTCTGAAGGTGCTTTTTGGGGGGCTGGATCTCAAAGTGTCTCAGCCTCCTCCCACACTGGGCAATTCATGGTTTGCCAGCCTTGGTTTCTGACTTAAGTGACTTTTAGGAGGATAGAACTGCCCCCTGTCAGACGCTGGACTCTCTCCTCCAGTCTTGGTTGACTGACACAAAGCACACCCCCACATACATTCACATGCAGTCATGTCTCACTCGATGTTTCTTAGTTCTCTGTTCAGTTTGAGTCTCTGAGGCTCTGAATTGGGGGTAGGGATTCCTCTCAGACCCATATCTTTCCCCTTTTTTCTATCCTTCCACTTTCCGGCACACACTGCCCATCACAGTGTTGGCTGGCTGTTTCAGCCCAACTAAACTTCTGCAGTCTGAAGCCAGGATCTTCCTAGCACTGGAAAGGGGCAGAGGAGACAAGGATGCAGGACTGGGCTTTGTTACCAGCCAGAAGGTCAGCTCTCTGGCTTGCTGGAGCAGCCTTGCTACCAGGAGAATGGAGATGCTGTTGGCTGTGTTTGAGGATGGAGCACCGAGCGAGCAGAGAGTCATCATGAATTCCTTTTTTTATTCTTCTTTCAAATTCTGAGAGTTCTAAACCCTCATGGGGTCAGGTGCAATTGGTTCCTCTGATGCATAATTCCCATTTTGTAGAGGCTTGCTGGGAGGTCAGAGATAGAGCCCGTCCTCCATGGTTTGGGTCATGTAACTCGAGACTTTGGTGGATAGCACAGAGCAGTGAACCCAAGAGCCTTGGCTGCAGCATCACCACTAGGACTGCTGGTCTTCTGGAAACCGATCTCCATCGAAAGGTAGCCTGGCACCTGCTTTTACAGGTGCTGCAACTAGACTTACTTAACCCCCAGAAAACAAAGGACTTGATTCTAGCATCACTATCATGCCAAATGGCTCAATGTCAGATGATCACAAGGTGCTTTACAAATTTTATGTCCTTTGATCCTCACAAAACCCTAAGAATAGGGGTTATGAATATTACCATTTTAAAACAGAGAAAACCGGGGCATAAAGGGGTTGAGTAACTTGCACAGGGAGGTCAAATTTGAACTCAAATCTTTTGGACGTCGGGCACTGTGTCCCTACTTAAGATATAGTTTACTTTCATTTGTCTTTCCGCTCTACTCTATGGACTCTAACGTGTCACACTATCCCCACACTTTGACTCAATTACTAAGGCCTATGCACCAAAGACATCAAAGACAAAAGGAAAAAACATGGATAGTAGTTCTTTGTAAAGTTGAAAAAATGGGACTCTGAGGGGCTACCTATTAATTGGGAAATAATGAACTAGAAATACTATATGAATGTAGTGGAATTACAAAAACTACTTAAATTTAGTTTACAATATGTTTTTCTTTTTAAATTCTACTGTCTTATCATTAAATCCATCTCCTTCCCACCACCACTCAAATAAATCAAAATCTTCGGGGAAAAAAGTATATAGAACCAATTAAAACAAATCCCAACACTGGCCTTTTCTGAAAAATGTGTGTGTTATTCTGTATCCTAAGTCCATCACTTTTCTCCCAACTGGTAGAAAACATGATTCTTCACTGGTCATCTGGAATCGTGACTGGTGGTTGCAGTGATTCAAGTTTGTGAGCCACGCAAAGCTAGTTTTCTTGACAATATGGCTGTTATTGTATTCAATTATTTTCTTATTTTTTTCACTTCATTCACCTTTTTGTTCAAACAAGTTTTCCCAAATTTTGGAAAAGTCTTTTATCAAGAGAAAACTAAGCCTATCTGCCTAGAATTGAACTGGATTGAGGATTCCTTGAAAGGAAATATTTTTGAGGCCAATGGTATCAAAAAGAATGAGTCATGGGGATGGAGTCAAGATGGCGGCATAGAGGCAGCGAAAGGTCAGACCTCTGAAACCCCTTCCTTACTGAATGCTCCTAGGGGACTGAAAATCAAGCCTAACAACAGGACAGAGCCAAGGAACCCTCCTGCTGGACTCAACTTAGAAGGGACGCCCCCCTAAAGCCTGAATTCAAGAACACTTGGGTTTAAGGGGAAGGAAAAAAGAGGGTCCCGGGTCTCTCCCCCACCTAGAGTGCTGAGCCTCCAGTGGTAGCTGGAACCTCTAGGTGGGCGAGGGTGCTGGTCTGGAGGGAGTACCTTGGGAGCAAAGCTGGGCCAGGCTCCGAGCATTGAACACAGGTGGTGGGGAAGCAGTTGGAGAAAAAGCGCAGAGTGGGCAGCCTAGCTGCAGCAACAGAGACACTCCATATTGCCCCCTTCCTGAGGTTTTGGCATCAGGGCACATGCGGATCTGCAACTCAGCTGGGGTTAATCTCATCAAAGCATTCAGAGGGTGGGGAAGCTCAAACTCCAACACCCCTCCCCACAGACAGTGCTGAGAGATTTGCTGACTAAGCTCCAAGGGTGAAGGCTGACAGAAAAGCCCCAAACCAGAGATACAACACAAAATGGGAGGAGCAAAAGCACAGGCAACTACAGGAAGTAAAGACGGGGTAAATATGAGCAAACAACAGTAAAAGAAAAAAGAAATCACAATCAACAGATTCTATCCAGGCAATGAACAAAGAGCAAATGGAACAGAGAACGATAAAGGAACAGCAAGCAAAAACAAACAGAAACTCCAACAAATTGGAAACAGGCTTTAGAAGAACTCAAAATACAATACAAAACACATTTAAGAAAGGCTGAAGACAACTGGGCAAAGAACTTAAAAAGCAAGATAAGTCATCTGGAAACAGAAAACAGTGTCTTGAAAGCCAAAATTAATCAGCTTGGAAAATGAGGCAAAGGATATGAAAGGTCAGAGGAGAAGGATGACCAAAAATCCAGGCGATCCAGGCTTTAAAAACCTGAATACGACAATTAGAAGCAAGCAACTTCACAAGGCAACAGGACACTATAGAACAAAATCAAAAGAATGAAAAAAATGAGGAAAATATGAAGCACCTCATTCACAAAACAGAGGATTTAGAAAATCATTCCAGGAGAGACAACTTAAGAATCACTGGTCTACCAGAAGACCATGGCAAAAGAAAAAGCCTGTACATCATACTACAGGAAATTATCCAAGAAAACTGCCCTGATATTCCAGAACAAGAGGGAAAAGTGGAGATTGAAAGAATCCACAGATCACCTCCTATACTTAATCCCCAAATGACAACATCCAGGAATGTTATAGCCAAATTCAAGAACTATCAGATCAAGGAAAAAATATTACGAGCTGCTAAGAAGAAGTCATTCAGATACCATGGAACTACAGTGAGGATAACACAGGATCTGGCTGCATCTACACTGAAGGACCAAAAGGCAGGGAATATGATATTCCTGAAAGCAAGGAAAGTAGGTCTACAAACAAGAATCAACTACCCAGCAAAACTGACTATATTCTTACAGGGGAAAGTGTGGTCATTCAACACAATAGAAGAATTCCAAGCATTTGTAAAGAAAAGACCAGACCTGAACAGAAAATGTGATGTCCAAACACAGAACTCAAGAGAATCATAAAAAGGTAATGAAGAAAGAGATAAAAAAGAAAAACAAAATAAAACTAACACAAAAAAAATACTTTTTTAAGAGACCCAATAAGTTAACACGATGTGTATCCCTATAAGAAAAGCAGTCATTGTTAACTCTTAAAAATTGTTATTAACACCTGGGTAGCTAGAAGAATTATACTTAGAGGGAACAGTGACAAACTATATAGGATGAAAAGTCAAGACATAAATATATGGGGTGTATGGGGTGCTCAGGGAGGGGTAGTATCTCTGGTATGTAGGGCTTGTCATGCCCTCCTAGGGCAGCTCTCCAGCCTCTGACCCCCACCTGACACCCAGCTCTCACTGGTGGCTCCCAGTAGCTGCTAGCATGCGGCAGCGGCCACACCCCGGGCAACGGCTTCGACAGGCCGGCCAAACCTTGTGAGGGTAGCCATTGGGTCATCGACCCCTGGTGAACCAGGGCTTTGCTCACCCAGCATGTGAAGACTGCCTTGGTGGAACAGGCGGAAGAAAACAATAAGAAGGTTCAACGGCTGAGAGGGCGACGCAGCAAAGCACTGTGGAGTGTTCAGGGCATGTTGGAGCACAAAGGACAACACGGCCATCCAATGCAGCTGAGGAAGTCTCCAGGTGTAACGACTTCTCGTGCCACTGGACCCAGGCTTCCAATGCCGAGAGAGGGGGACTGTCTCTGTGCATCGACTTTTCCACTTAAATCTCCTTCACGCACAAGTGTTTTTGTGCACACTCATCTATACACCATAGATGAAAACGCACAAAGACAATCATCATCCTCGGTTACTGAGAGACTACTACTATACCTATGCACCTAGAGCTAAAAAAGAGGTTAATGCTAAAAGAAAGGGGAAAAGAAACAAAATGGGGTAAATTTATATGTCACAAAGAAGCACAAGGTGGGAGGGGGAGAACATCAATACAATTGAAGGATAAAGAGGATGGAGATAGGAAATACTCAATTCTTAGATACATTGAAATTGACTCAAACAGGAAAAAACAATCAATTACGTTGGGGCAGAGAATTGATTTGTGCCCCATTGGGAAGTAGAAGGGCAACAAAGAGACTGGTGAGGAGGGAAGCAGTAAAAGGGAGGGAGAGAGAGGTGGGTAGTTTAAAAAGACTGTAAAGAAAAGAAGAGGGGGATAAGAAGGGAGGGGGTATAAAGGGAAGTAAAATAAAGGTGGGAATTAGGGGGACTGATAAAAGACAAAACATTGGTGTAGAAGGAAATAGTGAAAGAAGAAAAGGCAAGACTAGGAGTGGAAATCAAAATGCTGGGAAATACACAGCTAGTAATCATAACTCGGAATGTGAATGGAATGAACTCACCCATAAAACGCAAGCGAATAGCAGAGTGGATTAGAAACCAAAACCCAACCATATGCTGTCTACAAGAAACACACATGAGGAAGAACACTCATAGGGGAAAAGTAGGAGGATGGAGCCAAATCTATTGGGCATCAACTAATAAAAAGAAGGCAGGAGTCGCAATCATTGTATCTGACAAAGCCAAAGTAAAAATAGATCTAGTCAGAAGAGATAGGGAAGGTAATTACATCCTGATAAAAGGCAGTATAGACAATGAGGAAATATCAGTACTCAACGTGTATGCACCAAATGGCATCACATCCAAATTTCTAAAGGAGAAACTAGTGGAGCTCAAGGATGAAATAGATAGAAAAACTATACTAGTGGGAGACCTGAACCTTCCTCTATCAGAACTAGATAAATCAAACCAAAAAATAAATAAGAAAGAAGTAAGAGAAGTGAATGAAATCTTAGAAAAATTAGTATGGTAGATATGTGGAGAAAATAAATAGGGACAAAAAGGAATACACCTTCTTTTCAGCAGCATATGATACATTCACAAAGAATGACCATGTACTACTACATAAAAACATTGCAAACAAGTGCAAAAGAGCAGAAATAATAAATGCAACCTTCTCAGATCACAATGCAATGAAAATAATAATTAGTAAGGGTACATGGAAAGTCAAATAAAAATTAATTGGAATTTAACAATATTATTTTCTAAAATTGGTTAATTAAAGAAAAAATCATAGAAATAATTAATAATTTCATTGAAGAAAATGACAATGATGAGATATCCTTTCAAAATCTATGGGATGTGGCAAAGTTGGGACATTAATTCACTGCTGGTGGAGTTGTGAATTGATCCAACCATTCTGGAGGGCAATTTCGTACTATGCCCAAAGGGCGCTAAAAGACTGTCTGCCCTTTGATCCAGCCATAGCACTGCTGGGTTTGTACCCCCAAAGAGATAATAAGGAAAAGGACTTGTACAGGAATATTCATAACTGTGCTCTTTGTGGTGGCCAAAAATTGGAAAATGAGGGGATGCCATTCAATTGGGGAATGGCTGAACAAATGGTGGTATATGTTGGTGATGGAATACTATTGTGCTCAAAGGAATGATGAACTGGAGGGATTCCATGGAACTGGAACAACCTCCAGGAACTGATGCAGAGCGAAAGGAGCAGAACCAGGAGAACATTGTACACAGAGACTGATACACTGTGGTACAATCAAATGTAATGGACTTCTCCATTAGAGGTAATGAAGTGAACTTGGAGGGATCTTCCTGATAAAATACTATCCACATTCAGAGGAAAAACTGTGGGAGCAAAAACACAGAAGAAAAACAACTGCTTGATTATATGGGTTGAGGGGACATGGCTGGGGATGAAGACTCTAAATGAACATCTTAATGCAAACACCAACAAAATGGAAATAGGTTCTGATCAAGGACACAAGTAATACCGTCAGCTATGGGAAGGGTGGGTGGAGGGGAGGGGGGGAAATAATGTGATTATTGTAACCAAAGAATAATGCTCTAAATTGTCTAAATAAATAACTTACAATGAAAAAAAATAAAATAATATCTCCAAAGTGTTAAAAAAAATGAGTCATGATCAAACAAGTTCCATATTTGTATGCCTTCGACCTCTCACTCTGTGTTTACTTTTCTTATAGACACTATGTTAGAAAGTGAACCTCATGGTCTTGGGGGAGAGGGAGTTGAGAAAATGTTTTGTTTTAATACTTTTACTACATCAAATACTTTTACTACATAAGTTAAGGGAATAACTCTTTAAATATTCTGCTTTTGAATCATATTGCTGATTAAAGTCAATTTGCTTTCTCAATAGTTTTCCAAATAACTTTTTGTTTTCCTTTGAAAATTAAGACAGCATTATTAATACTTTTAATTAATACCTAAAAATGTTTTAAGAAATGAAACATACCATATTTGTCTAGTCAAATGTCCACGAAGCCATCTTTGGATGATCACCACTGGTGAATTGTGTGCAACAATTTTATTTATTTTTGAAATGATACGATTCACCTCGTATACCTCTTTCTCATAGTTTGTTCCCTGTATTAATGAGAGAAAAAAAGGATCAAAATGTTTCCTGCATCAAATTCTTAAAAGACATTTAAAGATTTAATACTCAAATGCTGGCAATAAATGTATTCCATATGGGTCTCTTACTGGGGGAAAAAAATAAGTAACACCAGAGATAAATTTTAAGTTTAATTAGAAGACAGAAAATCAGTTTAGGAAAAAAAGGAATTTGTATTAATTCTGTCTTCAAAAACTATGCTCCAGAAGCCTTCTTTTGCCTGCCCCAGTCAGAGATGATCATTTTAACCTAGTACCCTTGGAATAATGTGATCAGATATCTTAGTTTGGTCAGAAGGATCTTGGTTTTTCACATCAACTTCCTGAGTGGTCTAATGCCCTGCCAAACTGTAGAGAATCTATCATGTATATGAAATTAATGCAGAAATGACTATGCCCACTCTAACCTGGCATATGATAGTTCAGAAAAGCAATTCATAACTGGTTTCTTGTTCATCTATATCTTGAGATTCTTTTCACTGAAATATGGCACTATTCCTGGGCAAAACAAAATCTCTAATTCTCTCAATGATTGTTCTTCATTATTAATAATTCATGCCAAAATCCCCTCCCACACTAATTGCAAATTGTGGAATATGATGAAATGGGAGCAACTAATTCATTCAATCTTCTTCTTGACTGCCATTTAACTACGTTGGCTAATGAGAAATTTGGTCAATGACTCTCAAGCAATGAGCTCAAGCAAAGACACTAAAAATCTAATATATTTACACTGGATCAGGTTAAAATGTATTGGCTAACAGATAGGTCTAAAATCTGTGTTTTTATACAAAACAATTTACTGAAATAAACTGAAATATAGCTCATTCTTCCATTTAATTAACCAATTAACAAAGGTTTACACAGTGGTTCCGATGTGTCATATTAAGAGCAAGAGACAAAGAAGGCAAAACTACTTTCCCTGCCCTTCAGGTGCCTCCATTCTAATCAAGAATGAAACATGTAAATAACTATATATCCTAGCTACAGAAACAGTCATCAAAGAAGGGAATGCCCTAGTAGCATTAGTAGAACTTGGAAAGTCTTCCTACAGAGTGTGGGATTTTCAATTATCTTGACAGGAAATTTAGGAGTTGAAGGTAAAGATAGAGAGCCTTCCAGGCATGTGGAGGAATCAATTAAAAGTTAGGGAGTCAGAAAGATATTTTGCATGACAAAGAACAAATAGGTCAGAATGGTGGGATTTTTTTTAATGGAAAAAGGTGGCCCTAGGATGTGAAGGGTTTTAAATTCCAACCTATATAATACCTTGGGTAATGGAAATCACTCAAGTTTATTCAGAATTTGGGGGAATATGAGGAACTAGGTGGAAAGGACATGCTTTATGAAAATCACTTTGGTATGTGTGGAGGAAGGATTAGAATGTGAAAAGACCCAAGGAAGGGAGATCCATAAGTAAGCTATTACAATAGTCAAGATGGAAGGAAGGAAGGAAGGAAGGAAGGAAGGAAGGAAGGAAGGAAGGAAGGAAGGAAGGAAGGAAGGAAGGAAGGAAGGAAGGAAGGAAGGAAGGAAGGAAGGAAGGAAGGAAGGAAGGAAGGAAGGAAGGAAGGAAGGAAGGGAGGGAGGGAGGGAGGGAGGGAGGGAGGGAGGGAGGAAGATTCTAGGACCAAAAGAATAAGCTAATTCTAACAGAAAAAATTAATTTACTACTATATAAATTGTTTGATTTTTTTTAATTGGCAAAGAAGTAATCCTCCCCAAATCTTTCACTGTCTCAAATATAGATAAAAAGGAGACCTAGAAATACCAGGTCTCAAACTATACTACAAAGCTGAAGTCATCAAAACCATTTAGTACCAGGTAAGCAATAGAGGCTGATTGATGGAAAAGCTAAGATCTATATAACACAGAAGCAATTAACACAATAACTGTGTTTGAGAAACATTAAGATTCTTGGTATTGGGGTAAGAACTCAAAATTTGACAAAAATATAGGGAAAGCTGGAAAAATATCTGACATAACTTCTATGGACAACATCCCACAATGTAGATCAACATAAGCTCCATATGTGTACCTTCTTTAAACACAAAGAATAACCTATAAGCAAATGGGAAGATTGCAAAAATAAATTATCTGTCAAAGCTGTGAATAGAGAAATATGCATGAACAAGGAGATAAAAAGTCAAACAGGCAATAATGACTACTTTAAATTTAAAAATTTGCACAAATTAGATTCAGATGAAAGTGAAATCAGAAATCAGGAGAATGGGAAAACTTTTTGCAAAAATTTTATTTTAGCAGAAAGAATCCCCTCCCACAATCAGACAGCAAAGCTGACCAAAAAAGGAAGTTACAGATGCTGGAGGATACTGTATGATGATGGGTACATTAATGGACAATTTCTGGAAGTGTGAACTAGACTAGCCATTCTGAGAAATGATTTGGAACCTCCAAAGCTATTAAACTATGTATATCCTTTAGCTAATCAACATTACTGATCAAAGAAAGATGAAAAAAAGATATATAAGCACAAACTATTTATTGCAACTTTCCATGTTAATAAAGAATTGGAAACTGAGGGGGTGTCCATCAATTAGGGAATGACTGAACAATTGAAGGTACAGAATATGATGGAATGCTATTGTATGATAGGAAATAATGAAAAAGAAGACTTCAGAAAAACCTGGGAAGGTTTGTAGGAACTGAGACAAAGTAAAGAAGTAATGTGACCAAAACCAAGAGAATGATTTCTATGGTAACAACAATCTTATAAACAACTTTGAAAGACTTCAGAACTCTAAACAGCATGACCAACCACAGATTGAAATAATTCATAATGGAATATATCATCTGCCTGAGATAGAGAACTGATGGAATAGAATACAAAGTGAAACATCTCCTCTTCTCTTCTTTTCTCTTCTCTCCTCTCCTCTCCTCTCCTCTCCTCTCCTCTCCTCTCCTCTCCTCTCCTCTCCTCTCCTGTCCTCTCCTGTCCTCTCCTCCCCACTCTTCTCCTCTCCTCTTCTCTCCTCCCCACTCTTCTCCTCTCCTCTTCTCTCCTCTCCTCTCTACTCCTTTTTCTGGACATGACAAATACAAGTATTTCTTTTGTTCAAGTATCTCAGCTATCTATATTAGAAATGGGTTGCTTTTTATTCTCTTTTCAATGGGCAGGTAGAAAGAAGATAAAACTAAATTCAATTTAAAAACTAAAGAAAAAATGGAATTGGCTTAGTTGCCCCTCTGCCATATACTGGCTCTTGTCTAGCACCTTACTCTCCCTGGAAAAGGTCATTTTTCCTTTTCCTGACTAAATAGAAGGTCAGATTCTAATCTGAAGGGAGTGGGGATCTTTTTTTGGTATTCCCCATATCTAGTAAATCGTAGATCTAAATGGATAATTTAAAACCACAACAACAACAAAAAATCTTTCTAAAAAATATGAATATCATGGAAAGAGATGTCAATAATCAAGAAACATTAAGCCCCTACTATTTACCAAGCACCATGCAACAAAAGATAGACACTCCCTCAAAGATTTCAAAATATAATTGGGAAAACTACACATAAAGAAAAACAAAGAAAGCTACATACAGACTTCAAAGGAAGCAAAAGAGGGAATGCATTGTAATTAAGAGGGGTGAGGGAAAACTTCCTGTAGAAGGTGGAATGTTATTTAGAGGCTTGGAAGAAGCTATGAAAGTCAGTAATCAGAGGTCTTGGGAGAGAATCTTTGTACTGTGGTTAGTCCTATATTTTCAAATTAAATAATCCTTTCTAATTGATGCTACATGGTTAAATGGGCCTAGGATCCCATTTGCTGGTATGTAATAGTGGGGATGGCAATGGGAAACCCAACTGGTTGGGACTTAATCTAGTAATTGTAGAGGAAAGACATTCCAAAATTTCTCAGAATTTTTGGTACAATTGTACTGGCCTGACTCTGGGAGACAGAGACAGAGACAGAGACTGTACTCACTATATATAAAAAGTAAGAAAAAAGTATAAAAGTTGGGGGTGGGGGAAGGGTTTACAAAGGTGTTGCCATCTGAAATAAATACTTATCAATGTTAATTGCTAAATTAGGACAGTGATCCCAAAATGCTGTCTTCTGTATTCTTTTCTTTTTACTCCTGCACATTCTCTTTTGATGATTTTAACAACTCCCAGGACTTTGACTATCATCTGTAAACAAGAGGCAGACATCTTAAAGTAGCCAAACTATGCAGTGAGTCTGGAGTCAGGAAGACCTCAAGTCCCATAAAAGACATTAGCTAGGTGACCTTGACCAAGTCATTTAGCTGTTGTTTGTTTTCCTTAATTTTCTCAACTGTAAAATGAGGGTAATAAAAGCACCTACTTCACAGAATTGTGAAAATCAAATGAGATATTATTGAAATGCTTAGCAAAATATCTAGCACATAGTAAGCACTATATAAATGCAATAATAATAGTGATAATAACAATAAACATAAAAATAACCAATCTAGCTCTAATCTTTTTTTCCTTCCTTCCTTGCTTCCTTCCTGCTTTCCTTCCTGACTTCCTTTCTTTCTCCTTTTTTTAAACCCTCAACTTCCATCTTAGAATGAATACTAAGTATTGGTTCCAAGGCAGAAGAGTGGTAAGGGCTAAGCAAATAGAGTTAAGTGACTTGCCCAAGGTCATATAGGCAGAAAGTGTCTGAAACCAGATTCGAATCCTTTAATTGTTAGCACTCTCTCTTCTCTGCTCAAATTATCATATACTTACTCATCTATGTAAATGTTAATTCCCACTCCTTGACCATTAAATATTCTATGTGGACTGGTATTACTTTTCATTTTCTCTTTCTGATTAGAAAACTAGATTAATTATGAGAGGGAAATGCTTTAGAGTTTGTCTCAATTTTAGCAAAGCATTTGATAAAATCTCTCATGCATTTTTAAAGGATGTATAGCACAGTAAAAGAGATATAATATGATCAGCTCTGAATGACTTAACTAGTCTCCTCAATACAATGAGCCAAGAGAATTCCAAAGGATTCATGATGGAAAAATGCCCATGTGCCTCCAAAGAAAGAACTGGCATTGGAGTGCAGTTCAAAGCATACTATTTTTAAGTTGATTTTACTCTAATTTTTTAATGTGTGTTCTTTCACAACATGATTAATATTGGAATCTGTTTTGCATGACTATACATGTATCACATATGTCAAATTGCTTACCTTCTAAGAGAAGGGGGAGGCAAGGGAGGGAGAGAAAGAATTTGGAACTCAAGTTTGTAAAGAAAAAAGTTAAAATTATTTTACATGTAAATGAAAAATATTATTTAAAAAATTGACATTAATAGCCTGTGAACTTTAGATTACTCCACCCTACTTAGTCTAACAAAAACAGGAATGTCTACACCCCTACTTAAGGATTAAGTATTGAGGGAAGGTGGCCTATGACAGACATGTGCTAGCAAATGACAAATCAGAAACAGCTGGCAGACCCCTGGGCTATCCTAAGTCAAGCCTAAGATAATCATTGGTACAGGTGAGATGCAGGAAAGTGATGTAAAACCATCTATATATTTCACGTCACTTCCCCTCTCCAACCTCTTTTGTGGCAGAGAGATAGCTGGCAGAGTGTGCTGAGTGTTTTGGCATCTTGGGTGGCGGCTGCTAATGTCCAGACTTAGCAGTGAGTTTTCCTTGATACCATAGTGGAGGAAACTGAGTAACCTAGTTCAGGTGAGGTATCTTTACTGAGCCCTCAAAGAGTTTAGGCTGATTCTTCTTTCTCCTTTACCTTCCAAACACTATTCTCTTAGAAAGCCTCTAATCTTCTTCAGAGACCTCGTGGTGGAGGATTTTGAACTCCCCCTGGCACAGGCCAGGTGGGAGAAATCTTACACCTTTTCCCTTTCCCTTCTCCTTAATTCCTTCCCTTTATATTAATTAAATCACCATAAATTTGCCAACTGACTTGGGTATTTTATTTGAGATATTCCCTGGTGACCAAAATTCATTTAGATTAGGTCACAACCCTAAAATTATCCTTACAAGCCTCACATCACTGAGGAAATACCCATTGAAGACAGTGTAGTCCATTTATATCAATGAGTCAGCTGAATGCCAATAAGGAATCATCATCCAGTGTTCAGATGGCCCAGAACTATGGGGAGCTTGTTAGGCTGGGGATCACTAACTCACTGATAACTCAGGATCAAAATTCCCCCCGCATAAAGGCCACGTCTGATCCTGGAGTTGTGCACCAGAATGTCATTACAGATCATTAGAGGGCCCATAGGGATGGCTCATTTGAAGAAGAGATGGAGGCTTTGGAGAACAACAACCTGACTACAATTTAGTGGTATAATATGGAAGGGAATGCAATAATAGTCTCCTTTATGAGAAGCCTAAATTCAGAGCTGTACAAGGTAATGGTCAACCTGCACTTCACCTGGATTTGTTGGAAAGAATCCAGCTCAGCCCAATATCTTAGGACTAACATTAATAATGAAAGAGAAAGCAAAGGTGTAAACAGGAATAAAGGAGCAGTCCAGTCCAGCATGTTAGGCTTGAGTCACAAGGCTTCCAGTGCCAATCCTGCCTTGAGTAAATAGTAGCTGAGTGACTGGGTCTCTGAGTCTCCACTTTGTCATTTACATAGAAGTGAAGTAGCTCAAGAGAGTCCTGGACCAAAGGAGAGGGAGAAGGAGGATGAAAAGGAGGAGGAGAGGCTTCTTAAATGATCTGAGAATAAAGGAGGTTGGTGGAGGGGAGCCCCTGATGAGATCAAGGGATTCCCTAAGCTATGAGGGTGTGGGCCACTGAATGATGGAAAACCAAGGAGTGAAATTATTCCCAGTCCCATCTCCTAAATTCACCTCCCAGTCTTTTAATCTCCCACCAACTCTTACTGTGGAAAGGAAGCAGAAAACTGCCCAGAAATCCCCGGGTTTGAGATATGCCAAGGACCCTGACTAATGTCCTGGGGAGAACTTCTCTCCTGCCTAACACCCTGGGACTTGCCTCCTCTTCCTGCCCCTCCTTGGTTCTCTACTTCTTTCCATGGAGCTGTGATAGAAGAATATTTTCTTGATCTGGAGGCTGAACCTTAGTTCTTTCCACTGAAGCTGTACCTTCTGCTTAGCCTCTTAACTTCTCTGCCCTGAGGCTCAGATCTGTCTTCATCCTCCCCTGGCGATGCAGCCAAGAAAAAGCCACAAGCCCTTTGCTAATAGCAAAAACCAGGGCCAGTTTCTTTTGCTGATTCATATGGCTTCACAGGAGAGACCCACCCCAGAAGCTCTATGAGTTATTCAAAATGGGGGAACCAAGGAAACTTTAAAAAATAATCATCTCAGAGAAACAGAGGATGAAGAAAACAATCAAGTGATGGGAGATGACAGAGTTTGCATGAATGAATTTGGAATCCTGTTGGTGAAATTAAGACCATATCAGAGATAAAATGCAGAGCCTTAGGCAAGTTGGTGGGAAGATCCAGTCTATGCAGAGAGAAGTGAAATGCTGAGTGGATACTGGATCACCAACACCATCCATGGAACAAGGCACCCAAGTCTTCTGTTGTTCTGTCTAGCAACAGATGTTTTCTCAGAATCCTTCAGGGCTATGATGCCAGAGCTAACCAAAATCCACATAGCTATAGGAAAGCTGTTGAGAACAATAATAATAATGATGATGACCAAGCTTACTCCTAAAGACTCTCTTCAGGCGAGAGTTGGCAAACAGGGCATGACGCATCGCCTGTCCTGACAAACGCAATTGATGTATCCGTTCTAGTTTTCTTTTCCTTTGCGAGGCTGTTTTGTAAGGTCCGGTCTCTCTGACTTTGGGGGTGGAAGGGAAGGTTTAGAATTAAAGTTGACACCCTACCAATATAGAAATTTAGATAGGCGTAACTCGAATTCAACAAAGCATGAGCAATTAGTCTTGTCTGAGAGGCTGATCCCATTAATGAGCAATCTGCATGGAGAAAACTTTGTTGCCCGGAATATGGCCTCACAGTGAATCTCTCCACTGTCCCATTCCTCCACCCTTCCCTGCTTCCTCACGGCCTCTTGAGCCAGCATTCCATACTTACCCTTCGGAGCTTTCTGCTCTTGTGAAACACATTTAACAGTTAGCTCTACTTTTACAAGAGTTCTTGTCTCTCCATGAAGCCAATTTGACTCACATTGAGTGACGAATGAGTAGTTCCTGTAGAGGAGTAAGGAGAAGGGGAAGTTCATGGGGGCGGGCGAGAGATGCTTGGCCCAAGTTTTACAGAACACAGACAAAAACAGCCTCAAGTAGCCGGGCTTTTCTTTTTTCAAACGAAGCAGACTCTCATGATTTTATCATTATCGCTACAGAAATATCATGTGCATCCTCAAAAAGTCTAGTGCAGAAATGCCAATGAAAGGAATCCATAAGTCTTTATAGATTTGAAGATGACGATAGTTATTCTTTTTGAGGGAAATCATTGTTCTTTCTCTACTAGTTTATGGAAGACAAAGACCTTAGTTTCATCTCTTTCTTATGGATAGTAAGTAGACAATAAGGCAGAAGAATTTCCTCAGCATCATTCGGCTTCCTATTTTCATCCAAATTTTAACATTGGGCTCCGTTGGTCTAAAACGTTAAGACCTTGTTTTCACATTGTCTCTGTTCTTATACAAAGTTGTGATTATTTGAATTCATGAGAACCTCAAAGCATCTCCAGAACTTTCTGTCCTCAAGGCAAAATTTAATGTTTGCTGAATATCTTTAACTAAGAGTGAACTTCCATATTTTAAACTCTGCACACACATATGTCATTCTGTCTTTAAACTATTCTTTCGCTTTTTCGCTTCAGGGTAAAAAGCAATAGGTCAAAACACTAAGGATTCATTTTTCATTTCAAGTTGCTGGCTTTATCCATTTATTTCCAGGATAGATATCAATAGCACTGCAGACCTCCATTCCTGGAAAAGACTATGAAAACAATTTATAATTGGACCCTACGGACATTGGTTTTATACAAAAGATTATGCATATGCACATGGTCATGTGTGTAGGATATATACATAAACATTATAATGACTTAGCAATCACACAAATACATATATAGATTAAAAATAGGAATATGCATGTGTAGGGGTGGGTATATTTCTGTGTGTACATATATGTGGATACATAATATATTATGTCTACAGGCCAGCTAGATAACGGGAATAGAGTACCAGGTATGAATTCAGAAAGACTCATCTTCCTTGGTTCAAATCCCGCCTCAGATACCTACTAGCTGTATAATTCTAGGCAATGCACTTAATCCAGTTTGGTATCGTCATCTATAAATTAAAGGAAATGGCAAACCAGTCCGGTGTCTTTGGCAAGAAAATCCTGAATAGTCATGAAGAGTCCAACAAAACTGGAAATGGCTGACCAACATTCTTTACTGATGTGCATATATATAGATGATGCCTATCTACGGCGACATTTTAAAGTTGCTCACCTCTATAAAAACACTTATGGCATTTGTATACACTATAAAATAGTTAATATTAACATTTTAATCTATCAGATAAAAGATACTCAAATTTGCTTTACAAAACAAAATATTCCTTACAATTTCCTTAGCAGTCTGTCCTCTTTTGTAAGAGAGGTAATGAAATAACTAGAATAAGCATGAGGGATGATTAAGAAATCAGGTAAATTTATATCATGCCTATCTTCTAGGCACAGACTTTGGAGTCAAAATAGCTGTTCTGGAAACCTAGTTTTGTTCCTAATCAGCTGCACAACTTTGGACATGGCATCTTCAGTTGTGTTTGACTATTCGTGACCCTATTCAGCATTTTCTTGGCAAGGATAAAGGAAGTAGTTTGCCATCTCCTTCTCCACCTCATTTTATCTGTTTATCTATAAAAAAGGTCTCAGAAAATGATTTTAATATGTTTTATTTCACAAGAAGTTGATGATCTCAATAGGGGGAAAATGGATTCAAGCATCCATTTTGTAAAACTGTCATGAATTTTTTAAATTTAAATTTATATTTTTGTTTAGAATATTTTTCCATGGTTACCTGATTCATATTCTTACCCTCTCCCTTCCCTCCCCGTTCCCAGAGCTGACAAGTAATTCCACTGCATTATCCATTCTTCAAAACCTATTTCCATATTATTCATATTTGTGATCCTTTAACATCAAAACCCCAATCCTATCCCCATCAAACCACATGATCAATCCTATGATTTTTTTCCTACATTTCTGCTCCCACAGTTCTTTCTCTGGGTGTGGAGAGCATCTTTCTCCTAAGTCCCTCAGCATTATCCTGGGTCATTGCATTGCTGCTAGTAGAGAAGTCAATTACATTTGATTATGCTACAATGTATCCATCTCCGAGTACACTGTTCTCCTGGTTCTGCTCCTTTCACTCTGTATCAGTTCATGAAGGTCTTTCCAGTTCACATGGAATCCCTCCAGTTCATTATTCCTTTCAGCACAATAGTATCCCATCACCATCAGATACCACAATTGGTTCAGCCATTCCCCAATCAAGGGACAGCCCCTCATTTTCCAATTTTTTGACACCACAAAGAGCATTGCTATAGATAATTTTGTACAAGTCTTTTTCTTTATGATCTATTTTGGTTATAAACCCAGCAGTGCTATGGCTGGATCAAAGGACAAGCAGTCTTTTAAAGCCCTTTGTGCATAGTTCCAAATCACCCTCCAGAATGGTTGGACCAATTCACAACTCTACCAGCAGTGTGTTAGTGTCCCAATTTTGCCACATCCCCTCCAGCATTCATTACTTTCCTTTGCTGCCATACTGGCCAATCTACTAGGTATAAGATGGTACCTTCACATTATTTTCATTTGCATTTCTCTAATCAGGAGGGATTTAGAACACTTTTTCATATGCTTATTGATAGTTTTGATTTCTTCATGTGAAAACTGCCTATTCGTGTCCCTTGACCATTTGTCAATTGGGGAATGGCTTGATTTTTAGTAAATTTGACTTAGTTCCTTATATATTTGGGAGATTAAACCTTTGTGAGAGAGTTTTGTTATAAATTTGTTCCCCAGTTTGTTGCTTTCTTTGGTTGCATTGGTTCTGTTTGTACAAAACCTTTTTAATTTGATATAATCAAAGTCATTCATTTTATATTTTGTATTGTTTTCTATCTCTTGCTTGTTTCTAACAGATCTGACAGGTATACTAATCTATGTTCAACTAATTTATTATTTCATTCATTATATTTTAGTTGTTTACCCATTTTGAATTTATCTTGTTGTAGGGAGTGAGATGTTGATCTAAACCTAATCTCTCCCATACTGTTTTCCAATTTTCCCAACACTTTTTGTCAGAGTAAGTTCTTACCCCAAAAGCTGGGATCTTTGGGTTTATCAAACACTATTCTGCTGAGGTCATTTACCCCAAGTCCAATTCATTGAGCCACATTTCTGTCTCTTAGCTGGTACCACATTGTTTTGATGGCTACTGATTTATAGTACTGTTTAAGATCTGGTACTGCTAGGCCACCTTCCTTCACATTTTTTTCATTATTTCCCTTGATATTCTTGATATTTTTTCTTCCAGATGAACTTAATTATATATTTTTTCTAATTCTATAAAAAAAAGTTTCTTGGTAGTTTGATAGGTATGGCACTGAATAAGTAGATTAATTTGGGTAGGATTGTTATTTTTATTATATTAGTTCATCCTACTCATGAGCAATTAATGTTTTCCACATACTTAGATATGGTTTTAATTGTGTGAAAAGTGTTTTGTAGTTGTATGAATTTCTCAAAACAAAATCTTTGTTCCACAATGAATTCCTTTTTTAATATTCTTCATGGAGATGGTTTTTACAAATATGAAATTCCCCTAAGAGCAGACCCACATGAAAATCTCCCACGTTCAAATGAAAATATTATTGTATAGCTCTTTTCCCTGTGTTGTCTTCTCCCTCTTGTTGATTCTTCCAGGATACTAAGCTTTAATTATTCCTTTAATAATTTACATCTAAAATTGCTCCAACTGGACTGGTTAACTGCAAATAATGGTAAATGCCTATAAACCTAAACTTAACATTTCAAAAATCTTCCTAGATGTTTCCATTTTTATCAAGGGTATTAATGGCATTTTCTAAGTCATAGGACATTCAAAATTTATAATCATCCTAGATTTTTCCCTTTCTCTAAGATTCAATAAATTTTCAAGATACAATGATTATCTTTTCATAATATCTCATATGCCATACCTTCCTTTCAGTTTACATTCCTTAGTTAAACTCTTCATCACCATATTCCTAATTAATAGCAATAGTCTCCTAACTTGATATGCCTTGCTACTGTCTCTATTCTCTCCAATCCATCAATTTTAACTCCATGAAAAATTATTTTGTTTATTCTTGTCATGTGTCATTACTTCCCTGATCAAACCTGTTAGTGATAAAAGAGAAAGCTCTAAATTCTATGGATTGGTATTTAAGACCCTTCATAGTGTGGCTTATGCCTATATTGACAAGAGAATAGGGACTAATTATGTATCTCCCAAAATAGGGACTCATTATGTATCTCCCAAAACTCCTCACTTTTGACCTATTATTGCCCAGTTCACCACAAACCTCCCATTCACATAGGCTTTCAACCTCAATGTCATGGCCAACTCCTTCATCACAATTACTCCACATATCCAATCTCGTGCCATGTCCGACCATTTTTACCTCCACAAAATCTCATTATTTATTCCCTTATTTATTCTCATACAGCTGCCACTCTGGTGCCAGGACTCATTATTTTATGCCCAGACTAATGCAATGACCATTTTGTTGGTCTTTGTACCTCAGATCTTTCCCTACCTGAATGCCTAGTCCATTCAGCTGCTAAAGTAATTTTTCTCTAACACCCAGTTGACCACAACATACCCTTTTTTGATGAGCTCCATTGGTTCCATGTTCAGTCTGCCTTAAAAACCCCTCTGCTTCTTATTCAAAGGTTTTCATGATCTAGCCTCCTCCCAGCTTTTTAGTCTTCCTATACTTTATTCCACTTGGCAGTCTCTATCCAGTGGCCCCCCTGGCTCCTCCTTTCCCAAGACATGCTGCACTCCTACCTACCCCATGCCTTGTCTGGAATGCTCTCTTCTCATCAAGTCTCAGAGAATCCTTGTCCTCCTTCCAGATGCAGCTTAAGCACCTTCTTGTGTATGAAGTCTTTTCTCATCTCGTTAGCTGTTAGTACTCTCCCTCCCAAACATCCTTTTATTTAACTACCTTACACGGACTCATATTTGTTCTGAACATATGCACATATACTCCTGCAAAATAGAAACTGTGTTATTTTTCATATTTTTGTTCCCAATTCTTAAGCATAGTGATTAACATAAAGTAGCTCTCTAGTAAATGTTTGATGATTGATTGGCTGATTATTATCTTAAGGAAAAGAGTCATTTTAATAACACATAGGGTTTTCAAGCATTTCTGAAGAAAAGATTAAAGCTGAACAGAAACTTAGAAGTCCCAATCCAGGAGTCAACTGTAACTGTCAGAGATTGGGGGTTGATGGGCTCCTTACATTTTAATAGAGGGAAAAGAAATGAGTGCTGCTAATGAAACCCAGCATCTTCTAGTGTCACGGAGGAAGAAAAAGAATGAATGCAGGGACTTTTGCTGATTTTGTTCCATTTTTATAGTTTTAAGAGAGAAAAGGGGGAGAAAAAATAAATACACTAGTGAAGACATGAGTAGAAGAGAATATGATGGAATGGAAGAAGATAACATCTCATCAATGTCATTAAACTGACCAACTAAGGAAGGTAGAACATGGACACACACACACAGATTCATATAGAAACATATTAAACTTAATATATAAAGGCAGAGATGAAAGAGTTGGGGGAGATTAAGAAAGAAAATAGTCGGGTATAAAATAAATACAACTAAAAGCCAATTTCTTTATCAGAAAGTAATGGGAAGACTAAAAGGAATGGTAGTGTTAGAACCAGCCTATAGGAAAAGAAGTGATAGTACCAAATAAATTCAGCCTTACTGTTATTAATCATGTTCTTCTTTTGCACCAACTTCTTTGTGAAGAGGATCTTGGGAAGGACGGGTAAAAGAAAAGAAGGAAAAAATCATAAAAGAATATGTTGCAAGGAAATATAAAATTCATGATGATAAATTTGAGCATAAATGGAATGAGTTCACCAACAAAATGAAAGAATATAGTAGACTGGATCTGGAAACAGAATTTAACACGATAGACCTTAATAGCAACATATTTGAAACAAAAATTCAAGTGAGGTTAAAGTGAAGGGCTGTATAATAATTTAATATATCTCAGATGATCTCAAAAAAGCAGATACATGGATAGAATTTTAGAAGCATTTGTTAGAATACAGATCATGTTACCTAAATTAGAATAAAAAGAAACATAACATATTTTTCAGCAATTTGATAAAACATCCACACTGGTCATCATGCTCTCTTTAAACAAGATCAGCTCATGATGTTCCAGACAACCTATCCATTTTACCTCCACACGAATGCCCTCCCAGTCTCTGCTTTTAAAATCCATTTTATGCAAATGATTTCATTGAAAAAAATCACAACAGTGAAGCAACTAGCAAAATGATATATGATTTTGGCATATATTCAAAGTATTTCTTAGGTATAAATGTATATTTCTAAATGCTTTCATCAAGAACAGAGAGACATAACTCAATTAAGCCTGCAATAAAAACAAACAAACATAAAAGTAAGAAAAGGAAACAAAACAAAAAAGTAGAAGTTCTGAAAGTAAAAGAAGTAATAAGGAAATTGAAAGCAAAACATATAACATTAAGTTAACAAAACTAAAACCTATCTTTGGAAAATACTAAAATTGATAAATCATTCAAATTTTATGAAGATAATCAAATTATCAAGTAAAAATGAAATATATAATTAATAAGGGATGAAGAGGAAATAAAGGAAATTATTTTAAACTACCCAATTATATGCTAAGAAAACTGATCATGTAAATAAAATGGATGGACATTTACATACATACATTATACATGCATATATATGTATAATATGATTCTTGGAGAATGAGAAATATATCATCTAAATAATATAATCTCAGACAAATAATAAATTAATGCCTAGAGTGGAAAAAAATAACTCCAGGTCCAGATTGACTTACAAGTTAATTCTATCAAACAATTAAAGAAAAATAATTCCAATATTACTTTTTGTTAAAATAAAAATAAGAGATTCCACAAAACCATTCAAATAAACGTATCTGGTCTTGATACATAAACCAAGGGGAAGCATGGCAAAGGAATAAGTAAACTATAGCAAAATAGCCTTAATGAATAAACAAAGCTAAAAGTAAAATATTATCAAATATGGAATAGCAACATATTAAAAATATTTTCCCTCTGAAGACCTTAATTTATTTAAGGAATTCATAGTTTGTTTTTATGAAAACTATTCACATAATAATTATATTAATAAGACATGACAACCACATGGTTGATAGATGTAGGACTCCAATGGTGAAATGGGCATCTCACCTTTTGAGAAACCAAATGGAGTCAACATTCTCAAACTTGGCTTTGTGGGAATTTACTTTGCTCCACTCTGCTTCTTTTTGTTTTATTTTTCCAAAATAATGATATTGACAAGTTTTACTTATGAATAAATTGAATTCTCTCCTGTATGCTTTTCCCCCCAAGAGAGCCAGCCCTCATGTGTAGAGATAGAGATTTGTAGATGTCTATATAGTTATAAGAATGTGGAGAGAGATGGATCTGTTTCTATATATCACAGGTATATAGATATAGGAATGGAAGGAGAGACATGGTAATGGACATGGATGTAGACATGGAGATAGAGATTAATGCATAGTGATGGTAATGTATAGGGACATGTTTAGAGTTGGAGATCTAGTATGGCTATGTCTGTGAGTATGTGTATAGAAATGGAGCTAAAAATAGTTATATTTGTATAAATATATTTATGTGTATATGTGTTGTTTATTCACTTGAATCTTTTCAATCTCTTTGTGGTCCTCTTTTTTGTGGGAGTAGTTTCTTAGAAAAGATACTTGAGTAGTTTTCCATTTCCTTCTCCAACTCATTTTATAGATGAGGAAACTGAGTAGGTCATGCAGCTCGAATGTTTCTGAGGTCAGATTTGAACTTGGGTCTTCCAGACTCTGGGCTCAGTACTCTAACCACTTAGCCAGATAGCTGTGCTATTTATAAAACATAAATAGGGAATATCAGTGTTTTAAGAGAAACCTAGGGATTTGGGTACAGACAAATAACATGTAGAATTTGATGTTTATCTGTCCTTTCAATAATTCCCCTGCCCATTGAGCAAATTTTTAAAAGAATGGAAAATAAATCTTCAATACACTGAAGTATAGTTCTGGCAAAAAGAAATTCTCCTATTAACAATTGGGCTCTGCTTATTTGTTACCATGTAGGACTTTAAAAAAAAATGTTAATTGTGATGTCAAAAAAGATGAAAGAGAAAAGAATGCTAATTAAGAATTTAGATATTGAACATATTTTCTTTTCAGTCCAATTTGATTTCTTTTATACAGTGGTCCAGAAACTTTTAATGACATTCACAGTGTCTACAAAACTATTAATATGTCCTTAATGATTTATGATTCCTAGTATGATTTATGAAAAACAACAGTAGTTCATAAAATTTTAGTGCAACATTCAACACTGAAGTCACTGCTGCCTCATTCCTTCATTCATATCTCCCAAATGATCAACTATGGTAACCAAATACAAATGCTCACCTTTAGCAATAATGGGGTGATGTCACAGGAAAGCTGTTTAGTAAAGGATTTGAATCTTTCTGGAAGTGTCCAGTTCTCAATGACTTCTTCATCAGAAATCACATAATGATCCAGGAGTTTGAGTGACCATATGCTGTTCACGATCACGTGTCTATACCCTTTTTTTAGGCTCACTGGGCAGTCATACATAGTGAGGGCAAGCAGTTTGGGGCATCCAGATAACGAGCACATGTTCTTTAGTTTTACAAATGAATTATCATGAAGATAGAGAAGTTTTAGTTCTGTCATTTCACCCCAAAAAGTTGCATCTGGCAGAAATTTTATCTGAAATGTCATTGAAATAAAAACTTGAAGTTAGTTTAATAACATCTTTCCTTTAAAATGCATCATAATGGTAATGCATTGGCATAGATAGTACCTGAACTATTGATAAGCCTCTTTATATAATACAATAAAACTATGGTTAATGAGAGATTATTTTGGCAGGTGGGAAGCACCTTGAGTGTACTCATAACCACTTAAGGTGACCCAAAGATAAAAACAATACAATTTCAAAATATTTTTCTGAATATCTTTAAATTATAATCATTAAAAGTATATAAATCTGGATCATTTCCACCAATCAAAATAGACTTTTGAATAGAATATTAATCAATTAAAATGAGAAAAATGAACAAAAATCAACACAATCTTTTTACAGAGAATTTGAAAGTCTAGAAATATATACACAAATGTTTAGCCATGAAAACAGACATACTTCTAAATTTGTTGCAAAATAATGCTTCACGTGTTCATTAGAAATCACCTTTCACACCAGTGTTTTGAGCAACCATGAACAATCAACAATCATTTTATTAAGCATCTACTCTGGGCCAAGCACTCTCCAAGGTTCTGAGGATATAACCAGAAATGAAGCAGGCTTTGCCCTCCAGGAACTTGTAGTCAATCCTGAGGGCACATACATACATCTTAGAATGTCTGATAGCTTGGAAAAGAACATTTCCAGGAGCGCTGAGAAGCACAACTCTATCACATAGACTGACCATCATGTATTTGCTAGCAATTAGCACTAAAAGTAAGGGGGGAGGGGGGTTGGGAGAGAGAAATAATAGAGTTTATCTTATCACATGTTAAAATTAACACATGGCACAAATCCTAACTTGTTAGAGGCAGCACTGTTTTTTAAATAAATGGTCAAATTAATTTAAAAGCCTTATTTTTAATCATTCCTCAAAGCATGTTTAACATGGACTTCTCTGATAGAATATTTTAGAAATAATACTAGAACATGGAAAAGATTTTACTGAGCTTTTATAAAAAAGAGAATCTTGGAAAACTGAGCAGAATTACAAATATCAAATAAATCAGATGGTGGTCAATTATCCCAACAACCATTTTTTTTATATTATGCTTCAGTTACATAAAGAAAGAAAATTATAGTAATGGCAGGCTTTGATGGTAATGTGAAAATATGCAGAAGGGAATTGAACAAACGATAATAATAATAATCTTTAGGACACAGAATTTCTAGTAATCCAGAGGCAGGCTGGAAGAACACAGAGGTTCTGAGTGACAGATGCACCTAGGATTCAGTCAGTGGAAGACATCTATGTGCCTTTCTGATGACATCTCAGATTATCCTAAGTGGAGAGCTGGAAGGGACCGCAGTGGTCATCTAGTTTAACCCCCTCATTTGAGAGATGGGGGAAAGGAGCCAAGTGATTTGTCCACATTGAGAGTAAGGATTCCAGAAGAAGTGAGAGGGTGGAAGGGAGATTTCCAAACAGATCCTTGAATTCCAAAGGGAGTGTTCTTTTCATGGTGCGTATTGCCCCCGAGATATGGACTTTGTGCTCAACCTGTTGGGGTAGATGTGAGAATTAGGCTCCAAGGAAAGAACACCTGTGTTCAAGACCTCCCATGCACACATCATGGCTGCATGACCTTAGAAGAGTCCTTGAAAATCAGTTTCCTGGCCAATTTCCAAGAAAGGGGAAGAGAGGGGAACAGGGAGGGGAGGAGAGGAGAAGAGAAAAGGAGAGAGGGAAGGGGAGAGGACAGATAGGAGGAAGGTAAAGAAAAGAGAAGAGAGAGACTAAACTTCTAAACAGTATTTTCCTCCTACTTTTAAGTATAGAACTAGAGATTAACACATTAAGCTACTATATTCATTGTACATCTAAAGATGAAAGAATGGCAGTCACTTATGGTGACTTGCATTTTAAAACAAAATCATAAATATGAGGAATTTTGAGGCATTAAAATATTTATGTAAAACATTCTAAGAAAATATTCATTTACAAATATAGGTTGAATTCATCTTTACCTGGTTTGAATGAAGATCCAACTTAATTAATTTTACACAGTTCCTAAGTGGAGAAATATCTGTAAGAAAATTCTTGGACAATATGCATATTCTAACTGAACTGTAGTTTGGGTTGAATTCAATCTCTCTTAAATGCCATCCATGGAAATTTAAAAATAACATGTTTCTTACATCATCACTTAATTTGGGTTCACTGGATTTTTGGAGTTCTGGAAAGAAATCCCATCTTTCTGACTGTTTTGCCCGGGACATCTAAAGGTAAAGGAGAGAAAGACAAATGCTTAAGAATTTATCTTTTTTCCTCAAAAATTTTAAAAGGAAATGCATTTTAAAAATTGAACATTTTAGTTCTAAATAAATGTAGCACAGCCTTGGTTTTGCACTAACAATAATATACAGCTAAAGGGAAAAGAATTAGGTTAAAGGAGGCAGAAGCAATGTTATTATCTAAAATTATTAAAGGGAAAAGGGTACAGAAATTGCTTCTTAACACATTCTATCCCAAAGAAATTTAAATTGCCCTAAATCTAATATAGTTACATAAATAATATTCCTGTCTTCAATCATTAAATGAAACTAACTCAAGGACAGAGAAGGGAAACAAATCTAAGAACACTGGCTTGAACTAACTGAAACTGCTTGGAGATATTAGGTCATATCTAGAAGAGACAAATTGAGAAAGAGGGGAGAACTCCACGGTGGGTATAGGACCACTTATAGGAGATATCCAAGATGGACAAGTATCACATGACTAAATACAAAAGCAGTGGCAGTGGTCAGTCAATAAAAGGAAGGAAGGAAGGAAGGAAGGAAGGAAGGAAGGAAGGAAGGAAGGAAGGAAGGAAGGAAGGAAGGAAGGAAGGAAGGAAGGAAGGAAGGAAGGAAGGAAGGAAGGAAGGAAGGAAGGAAGGAAGGAAGGAGGAAGGAAGGAAGGAGGAAGGAAGGAAGGAAGGAAGGAAGGAAGGAAGGAAGGAAGGAAGGAAGGAAGGAAGGAAGGAAGGAAGGAAGGAAGGAAGGAAGGAAGGAAGGAAGGAAGGAAGATAATTTGCTCTCAGGGTTCTTCATTTCGCTCTCTGAAGGTGAATAGCACTTTTTCATCCTGAGTCTTGGTAATTGTCTTGGATCACTATATTGATCAGGGTAGTCAAGTCTTTCATAGGTGATCGTCATTACAACATTGCTTTGACTGCAAAATAATCTAATTCTTCTCACATCAATTTGCCTTAGTTCATATAGATCTTCCCTGAAACTACCCTCCTTGTCATTTTGTAAAGCAGAACAGTATTCATTCATAATTATATGCCACAATTTTTTTAGTTATTCTTCAATAGATGATAACTCCCTCAATTTCCAATTCTTTGTAACCACACATACACACATACAAAAAATCTACTCTAAATATTGGTTCTTCTTCTTACATTTCATTGGGGTAATATCTAGTAATTAAATTCTGGGGTCAAAAGGTATGTACCATTTTACAGCCCTTTCAGCAGAGTTTCAAATTGTCCTCCAGAACCACTGAACCAGTTCACAGCTATAACAACAATTTATTAGTGGATCTTCCATCAACACCTCCAGCATTTGTCATTTTTGATAGTTATAAGGTGGAATCTCAGGGTTGTTTTAATTTGCCATTGCCTAATCAGTAATGATTTAGAGTATTTTTTATATGACTACATTTAGCTTTGACATCTTCTGAAAATTGTTTGTTTGGCAATTTATCAACTGCTAAATGGTACATATTTTTATAAACCTGATTTGGTTCCCTATATAATTGAGAAATAACATCTTTTTCAGAGATACTTGCTGTAAAAATTGTATATTGCTTCATTGTCTGTGATACTTTTTTAGCAAAATGTAGGTCCCTTGATTATCACTTTTAATTAGATCTTGGCATTTTCGCTTTGTCTAAGATAATGATTGCTAGCCCCTTTCCCTTTTTACTTTAGCTGAAGCATAACAGATTCTGTTCTAGTCCTTTAACTGTATTTCTGTTTCAAATGTCTCTTGTAAGATTCTAGTTTCTGATCCATTTTGCTATCTACCTGTTTTATGAATGAGCTTATTCTATTCACATTTATAGTTCTAATTACTATATATTGCCCTCCATTTTATTTTCTTCTGGTTTTATCTGTTTTGCTTCTGACCACTACTTCCTTTAATCTACCCTCCCTTTGATCACCTCCTCAATATCTCCCATCCCTTTCCTCTCTTATTTCTCTATTGGATGAGATAGATTTGTACTTAACTGAGTATGCATATATAATTATACATACATACACACAATATTCATCATTTCTGATGAGAGTGAGCTTGTATAAGCATTGCTCATCATCCCTCATTTTCCTGTCTACTATAAAAACTCTTCTTTATGCATCTCTTTTATGTGAGAAAATATTCCCCATTCTATCTCTCCCTTTGCTTTTCTTCCTGAGCACCTCATCTTCTTTTGGAGATCACAACAGAATTAACTCACCTTCACATCTTATATCTGTGCAAACTCCTTCTAACTATCCTAATAAAGTTCTTAAATGTTATCAGAATAATCTTCTCATATAAGAACATAGTTTATTGAATCCCTTATGATTACTTTCACGTTTACTTTCTTTTTGTTTCTCTTGGGTCTTCCATTTGAATGACAAATTTTCTGTTAACTCTAATCTTAGGAATTAGGACGACTTAAAAGTACTCTATTTCATTAATAGATATTTCACTTTTTCCATTTAAGAATTATACTCAATTTTACTGGAAAGATTATTCTTGGTTGTAATTCTAGTTTCTTTGCCTTCTGAAGCATCTTATTTTAATCCCTCCACTCCTTTAGTGTGGAAGCTTATAAATCTTGGGTGATACTGACTATGGTTCCAGAGTTTTTGAATTGTTTCTTTCTGGTTATTTAAAATATTATTGGCCACAATGTTCCTGGGAGTTTTCATTTTGGTTCTCTTTCAGGAGATGATTGGGGGATTCCTTCAGATTCTACTTTGCCCTGTAGATTTAAGATATTAGTAGTTTTACTTTAAAATTTCTTGAAATAATATGTCAATGCAGTTTGGTAGTTCAATTCTTAAATTCTTAAGTCATCTCTACTTGATCTATTTTCAAGGTTTGTTTCATTTTTTTCCCAATGAGATATTTCCTAAAGAAAAGATGGTTCCAGTGAAGAGGAGATGGCTTATTCAATATTTGAAATGTTCAAGAGTGAATTTCCCCCCTGCATAACATCCGAAGTCAGAAAAAGTAGCAAAGGATGGGATTTTTAACTGCAAATTTTGCCTTGATGTCAAGGAACAACTTTCTGTTTATCAGAGATATTCAAGAGTAGAATTTGGTCTTTCAGGAAGAAATGGAAAAATCTTCAAGGTAAAAGGTAAATGACCCCTTTGCAGATGTGTTGTAGAAGGGTCCCATTATTGATGATAGTTTGTAATCATTACCTCCTGGAGTTCTAACTCTGAAACTGTGATTCAGATTTTTTTTTTATTTTTAATTTATTTTATTTAGAATATTTTCTATGGTTACTCGATTCATGATCTGCTGCCCCTTTACTCTCCCTTCCAAGAGCTGACAAGTAATTCCACTGGGTTATACATGTATCATTGTTCAAAACCTATTTCCATGTTATTCATATTTGCAATAGAGTGAACTTTAACTGATAATATATAATATATTATATTAATATAATAATATAATAATCCTATCCCCATCGAACCCCTTGATCTATCAAATGTTTTTCTTCTGCATTTCTGCTCCCACAATTCTTTCTCTGGATATGGATAAAATTCTTTCTCACAAGTTCCTCGAAAACTCAGTTACATTCAATTGTGCTAAAATATATCCATCTCTGTGCACAATGTTCTCCTGGTTCTGCTCCTTTCACTCTGCATCAATTACTGGTCATTTCCAGTTCACATGGAATCCCTCCAGTTCATTATTCCTTTCAGTACAATAGTATCCCATCCCCAACAGATACCACAATTGGTTCAGCCATTCCCCAATCAAGGGACAGCCCCTCATTTTCCAATTTTTTGACAGCACAAAGAGCATGGCTATAGATAATTTTGTACAAGTTTTTTTTCTTTATGATCACTTTGGGTTATAAACCCAACAGTGGCATGGCTGGATCAAAGGGCAGGTAGTCTTTTAAAGCCCTTTGTGCATAGTTCCAAATTGCCCTCCAGAATAGTTGGACCAATTCATAACTCCACCAGCAGTGTGTTAGTGTCCCAATTTTGCCACATCCCCTCCAACATTCATCACTTTCCTTTGCTGCCATAATGGCCAATATGCTAGGTGTAAGATGGTACCTCCACATCATTTTTATTTGCATTTCTCTAATCAGGACGAATTTAGAACACTTTTTCATGTGCTTATTGATAGTTTTGATTTCTTCATGTGAAAACTGCCTATTCATGTCCCTTGACCATTTGTCATTTGGGGAATGGCTTGATTTTTTGTAAATTTGACTTAGTTCCTTATATATTTGGGAGAGTAAATATTTATCAGAGAGTTTTGGTATCAAAACATTCTTCAAGTTTGTTGCTTTACTTAAAATTTTTGTTGCATTGGTCTTGTTGGTATAAAACCTTTTTAATTTGATATAATCAAAGTCATTCATTTTACATTTTGTAATGTTCTCTCTCTCTTGCTTGGTCTTAAATTCCTTCCTTTCCCACAGATCTGACAGGTTCTATGTTCACCTAATTTATGATTTCACACTTTATATTGTGTAATCAGGATTTGCTCTCCAGAACTTTAAATCCCAGCTGCCCATGTATCCCTAACCCTAATCCTAAATTCATCTCTTTGTGGTTACCATCAATGTAAGATTTGATGTAATATACAATAACTCCAAATATTATATTTTATAAGATTTATTAATAATCACTTGAAGTAGAAAAAAATAAATAGAAGAAAAACCTGAGTAAAACTCTCCTGCCTCTCACTTCACCCCACCTCCACAAACTGAGATCAGGGGAAAAAGAGAGCAAGGGGAATGCAAGAATTATATCCTCTATATAACATGACAGGGAACATAGGAAGCTGGGATTTAGAGTTCTTGGGAGCGAATCCTAATTATATAATATTTATTTACCCATTTTAAATTTATCTTGGTGTAGGGTGTAAGATGTTGATCAAAACCTAATTTTTCCCATACTGTTTTCCAATTTTCCCAGGAGTTTTTTGTCAAAGAGCGAGTTCTTGTCCCAAAAGCTGGGCTCTTTGGATTTATCACAGACTATTCTGCTGAGGTCATTTACCCCAAGTCTAATCCATTGGTCCACCCTTCTGTCTCTTAGCCAGTACCATAATGTTTTGATGACCATTGCTTTATAGTACAATTTAAAAGTACTGCTAGGCCACCATCCTTCACATGTTTTTCATAATTTCTCTTGATATTCTTGACCTTTTCTTCTTTCGGAAGAATTTTGTGATTTTTTTTCTAATTCTATTAAGTTTCTTGGTATTTTGATAGGTTTGGCATTGAATAAGTAAATTAATTTGGGCAGGATTTTCATTTTTATTATGTTAGTTTGTATTAGCCATTAGCAATTAACTTTTTTCCAATTATTTAGATCTAGTTTTAATTTTGTGAAGTGTTTTGTACTTGTGTTCATATAACTCCTGTATTCCTAAATATTTTATATTGTCTAAAGTGATTTCAAATGGAGTTTCTCTTTTTAATTCCTGCAGCTGAATTTTGTTGGAAATATATAGAAATGCTGATAATTTATGTGGGTTTAATCTTGTACCCTGCAACTATGGTAAAGTTGTTAATTATTTCCAGTAGTCTTATTAGTTGTTTTTCTAGGATTCTTTAAGTATAACATCATATTATCTGCAGAGAGTTATAGTTTAATTTCCTCACTGTGTACTTTAATCCCTTCATTTTTTTCTTTGTTACTCCTAGCATTTCTAGTACAATATTAATAAAGGTGATAATGGTCATCCTTGCTTCACTCCTGATCTTACTGGGAAGGCTTCTAACTTGTCCCCATTGCAGATGATACTTGCTGATAGTTTTAAATAGATAGCATTTATTATTTTAAGGAAATGCCCATCTATTCCTGTACTTTTTCGTGTTTTCAATAGGAATGGATGTTGTATTTTGTCAAAGCCCTTTTTCTGCATCTATTGAGATAATCAAGTGCTTTCTGTTAGTTTGGTTGTTGATGTGGTAAATTATGTGGATGGTTATCCTAATATTAAACCATCCTTACATTCCTGGTATAAATTCCACCTGTTTGTAGTAAATAATCCTTCTGATAACTTGCTGTAGTCTCTTTGGTATTATTTTATTTAAGATTTTTGCACATATGTTAAGGAGATTGTTCTGTAGTTTACTTTCTCAGTTTTTGGCCTGCCTGGCTTAGAGATCAGTGCCATATTTGTGTCATAAGAGGAATATGGTAAGACTCCTTCTTTGCTTATTTTGTCAAATAATTTGTATAGTATTGAGATTAGCTGTTTTTTAAATGTTTGATAGAATTCACTTGTGAATCCATCTGGCCCTGGGGATTTTTACTTAGGAAATTCCTTGCTGGATTGTTAAATTTCTTTTTCTGAGAAATAATTGTTTAAGTGTTCTATTTCCTCTTTATTTTTAATCTAGGCAATTCATAATTTTGTAAATATTCACCTTTTTCACCTAAATTGTCATATTTATTGCCATATAATTGAGCAAAATAGTTCTTAATAATGACCTTAATTTTTTCTTTGTTAGAGATGAGATCACCCTTTTCATTTTTGATACTGTTAAACTGATTCTCTTCTTTCTTTTTATTATATTAACCAGTATTTTGTTTTTTTTCAAAGAACCAGCTCCTAGTCTTATATTAGTTCAATAGTTATTTTACTTTCAATTTTATTAATTTCTCCTTTAATTTTTAGGATTTCCAATTTCATTTTTATCTGGGGGTTTTTAGTTTGGTCTTTTTATGATTTTTTTAGGTTGTAATCCCAATTCATTGATCTCTTCCCTCTCGATTTTGAAGCTATAGGCACTCAGAAATATAAATTTTCCCAAGTACTGCTTTGGCTGTATTCCATAGGTTTTGATATGATGTCTCCTTACTGTCATTCTTTTTAATGAAGTCCATAATTATTTCTATGATTTATTTTTTGACCAACAAGTTTTGGAGAATTGAATTATTTAGTTTCCAATTAATTTGTAATTTGTCTTTCCATGAACCCTTGTTAAAGTATAATTTATCACATTATGATCTGAGAAAGTTATATTTATTATTTCTGCTTTTCTGCATTTGTTTGCAATATATCTATGCCCTAGTATGTGGTTGATTTATATATCTGGGAAGGTATATTCCCTTTTTTTCCGTATTCAGTTTTCTGAAGATATCTATTAAGTCTAATTTTTTCTAGCATTTCATTCACTTCCCTTACTTCTTTCTTATTTATTTTTGCTTCAATTTATCTAGTTCTGAAAGTAAGAGGTTTCCTCCTTGATGTCCTTTAATTTTTCTTTTGGAAATCTAGATGCTATGCAATTTTGTGCATAAATATTTAGTAATGATATTATTTCATTGTTTACAGTACCCTTTAACAGAATGTAATTTCCTTCCTAATTTTTTTAATCAGATCAATTTCTACTTTAGCTTTGTCTGGTATTATATTTACTACTCCTGTTTTGTTGTTTTTGTTGTTGTTTTATTTTGTTTTTTACTTTAGATGAGGCATAATGAATTCTGCTCTAGTTTTTTACCTTGAATCCATGTGTGTCATCCTGCTTCAAATGTGTTTCTTATAAACAACATATTGCAGGATTCTGATTTTTAATCCACTCTGCTATCTGCTTCCATTTAATGTGTAAATTTATTCCATTCAAATTCAATGTTATGATTACTAACTGGGTATTGGTCTCCATTGTATTTCTCTCTATTCCTTCTTACCAGTGTTTTGCTTTTTGTCACCTCCTCACTTACCCCTCCCTCCAATTACCTCCCTCTTCCTTTGTCTTTATTCCCCTTCTACTTCTCTGTGGGGTAAGATAGAATTCTATACTCAACTGAGTATACTTATTTTACCCTCTCTGAGCCCTTTACAATGAGAGTAAAGTTTAAGCATTGCCTGTCGTCACCCTTATCCTCCCCTCTTTCTATATAATGATTTTTCATGCCTCTTTATGTTATATAATCTTCATTCTATCTCTCTCTTCCTTTTTCTCTCAGTGCAACCCTCTCTTTCAGCCTTTGATTGATTTTTTGCATATCATTCATATGCATGCATATCATATCATACATACTTATTGTTCCATATCATCACATTTGCATATATATCATATCATCATAATCAGCTTTCTTCTCCACCCTCTTTCTGAGTAAATTCCTCCTATCTTCTCTACTACTATGAATATTTTTGAGAATTGTAGAAAGCCTTTTTCCATGTATACATATAAACATTTTGACCTTAATCAATTCCTTAAATAATCTCTTTCTCATTTACCTTTGAGGCTTCTTTTGTAGCTCATATTTGGACTTCAATTTTTTGTTTAGGTCTGGTTTATTCCTCAGGAATGCCTGGAAATCTTCTATCTTATTGAATGTCCATTTTCCCCCTGAAAGAATATACTCAGATTTGCTGGATAGGTCACTCTGTGTTTTAAACCCAAATCTTTTGCCTTCCTGAATTATATCCCATGCCTTTTGATCCTTTAATGTAGAAGCTACTAGGTCCTGTGTGATTCTGATTGTAGCTCCCTGGTATTTGAATGGTTTCTTTCAGGCTGCTTGAAGTATTTTTTCCTTTGCTTGTTGCATCCTGAATTTAGCTATTATATTCCTGGAAGTTGTCATTTTATGATTTCTTTCTGGAGGTGATCTGTGAATTATTTTATTTTCTTATTTGAGGATCTCTGAGAAGTTATCTTTGTAATTTCTTATAATATGATAGTCAAGGTTTTTTTCTTGATCATGGCTTTCAGGTAGTCCAATAATTCTCACATTTGTCTCTCCTAGATCTATTTTCTATGACAGTTGTTTTTTCATTGATATATTTCATCTATTTTTTCATTCCTTTTATTCTGCTTTATTGTTTCTTGATTTCTAATGAAATCATTCATCTCTAGATGGTCAGCTCTGTTTGTTAAGGTCTGATTTTCCTTTGTCACCTTTTTGTTTCTCCTTTAATTGGCCCATTTCTTCTTGCATTACTTTCCTTTCTCCTTGCATCACTTTCCTTTCTCCTTGCATCAATTTTATTTACCTTTCCCACTTTTCTTCTGCCTCAATTAATTTTTGAAGTCCTTTTTGAATTCTTCCAGAATCTGTGTCCAATCCATATTTGGGGGGGAGGACTTTGGGGATGTTTCCTTTGCTTTCACTGTTCCCTTCTGTTTCTATACCTTGTTCTTTGTCTCCATTATTTAGAGTTAGGTTCTTTTTTGTTGTTGTTTGCTCATTTTTCCTATCTAATTATAGGTAGAATTGGGGGGATGATGTGATGGTCTGAAAGTTGAGAGCTCTGAAAGCCCCCTCCCCATGCTGATTCAATTGATCCTTGTGATGCTGATAGCTTAAAGACTTGCCTCAGGCTTAGTGTACGTTTTTTATCTCACTCTGATCTTGGTCAGGTCAGGGACTGATAAGGTTCTAGCCTCAGGCTTAGTCACAAGTTTGGGGGGTTTCACTGTGTACTTGATCCAATCAGGTACACCTTCAATTGTCCTATCTTGGAACTCCACCCTGAGTTTTAGGCAAAAAATCAGTACTTAGTACTTAGTACTGTCATCCACCCCAAAGTGTGAATTAAGTCTTGTTCCAAGCTTAGATTAGAATTGTCTGGGCTGGGGCTCCAGACTTCTCTGTGGGTTTGAAATTTCAAGGAGTATGAGTTGGCTTGTATCTCTATTTGCACAGGCAGGATCTCATGGTCTGGATGTTGGCTAGGATATAGGTTACTGTACCTTGGACAGCAGATGATGGGGGTAGGAGGTAGCTCACTCTTGACTTGCTCTTCCCTCCTTGCTACAGCTACTTGCTGTGTCTGCTCTCCTCTTATCCCAATGCCCTAGATGTTTGTTGCTTATACCTTTGGGGTTTTTCTTTTTTTGAAAGTTGTTTCACTTTGTTTCATTATTGGTTCTTTCACTCCTATGTTTGTTTTGTGGCAATATTTTAATCATTGGTGAAAGATATGTAATTTGGATTTCTTTATATACTTAAAAGGACAGCATGGTGATAACCCAGGCCAGACATCTGAAATTCAGCATGTGTGAAACAGAACTCATTATCTTTCCCTTTACACCTTCCCCCTAACTCCTACTCTCCCTCTCACTGTAGAAAGCAATACCACTCTTCTGGTCCATCAGACTCATAGCCTAGGAGAAATCCTGGATGCCTAAGGATCTCTCAATTCTCCATATCCAAGATGTTGCCAAAGCCTCCTGCTTTCATCTTTGTAACATTTCTAAAATATTTACCCTTATTTACCCTGACATTGCCACCCTACCCCCACCCCAGTCAAGGTCCTCATCTTCTAATGCTTAGAACCATGTGTGGGTCTGCCTATCTCATGCCTCTTTCCATTCTAGTCCATCCTCCAATCAGCTACTAAAGTGATTTTTCTCAAATACAAGTCTATGTCACTCAGCCCTTCCTCATTCAATAAATTCCATTGGATTTCCAACTCCTCCAGTATCAAATACAAAATCTATTCCAAAGCCTTTCAGAGCCCTCATGACCTAGCTAAGCACTACTACCATTCCTGTCTTCTTTCTTTTAAAATCCTTACCTTCCGTCCTGTAGTCAATACTGTTTATTGGCTCCAAGGCAGAAGAGTGGTAAGGGCTAGGTAATGGGGGTTAAGTGACTTCCCCAGGGTCACACAGCTGGGAAGTGTCTGAGGCCAGATTTGAACCTAGGGCATCCCATCTCTAGGCCTGGCTCTCAATCCACTGAGCCACCCAGTTGCCCTCCATTCCTGTCTTCTTATGCTTTACTGTTCCTCTACTCTATTCTTTGATCAATTGACACTGAGAGATAGAATGGAGAATTGGATAAAGGCCAAAATAGCATATATCCTCATAAAGTTTGTAATTGATGCAAAGCTGGGAGGGATAATTAATGCCATGGGAGATTTGGGTTTCAAAAGTTCTTGAGGATTTTTCACTTTTAGAAGCTAAAATGGCAAAGTAAAGAATGCTCTGAATGCCCAAACCCATCTCTTAACATCCACATAAAAAAGATAGAGGAAAAAATCCTCAAAACTAAGGAAAGTAGGAGGGACCTGTCTCACTGGGGTAAGGACTAGTAGCCCAGTTCATTCAACACCAGTGAAAAAGGGACCAGCAGAGTGGGAAATAACCAATCCCATGTGGCCTGGGGCAAAATCCTGGAAGGGACCAGCCCATCTCACTTTGCTTCCAAGAAACTAAACTAGAAAAGCAGCCCCCACCCCATTGCCAAGGAGAAGGAATCACAAAGGCCCAGTCCATCTCATATGGCCTGGGAAAGGTACTGGCAGAACAGAGACCAGCCTATATTAACCATAGCCTAGATCAAGGTACCAGTAGTGACTACCTCATTTGATCCTGGAAAAGATATCAGCAAGAACAAGGACCAGCCCACCTCCCTTAGCCCTGTGAAAAGAAACAGTAAAGCAAGGTCCAGTCTGCTTTACATGGGTTTGCAAAAGAAGCCAGCACAGAGTGGGGACTAGCCTACCCCCTATAGCCCAGATAAAGGAACTGTCAGGGACTAGCCTACCTCACTTGGCCTGGGAAAGGTACTGGCAAGGATCAGCCTTCCTCATATAGCCCAGGAAAGGGAATAGCAAGGACCTCACTCAGCCTAGGAAAGGTAATGACAGAATGGAGACCAGCCCACCACATACCATCCAGGGATAGATGTTAGGCAAAGCTGAAAAATGAAAAAAGAAAAGACTTAGCCTTAGGGAGTTGTTTTAGTGGCAGGAAAGATCATAATACAAACTCACAAAATGATTAAAATACTAAAACAAATATATAAAGATTCAAAGACAAGTGTGAATGGATGTTAATCCCCAAAAGAACCCCTGTAAGAACATTAAAAGAAATTTTTTTAAAAATTAAATAATAAAAGAATTGATAGAGTCAGTTGCTTGGAGGGAAAAAACCCAATGAAGAAGAAAAGTCCTAAAGATCAGAATGGATGAAGTACAAAAGTAGGCTCAAAAATATCCTGAAGAAAACAGCTTCTTAAAGAATAGAATTGGCCAAATGAAAAAGAAAATGTAAAAGCTGAAGAAAGAAAATAACTGTCTAAAAATAAATTGGGTAAAAGGCAACTACTGATTCCATTAGACAGTAGGAAACAAATAAGTTCAGGAGAATGAAAAAAAAATAGCAGAAATTCTGAAATATCTCACTGGAGAAACAATTGACCTGGAAAACAAATCTAGGAATCTAAAAATTATCAGAATACTTGAAAGTTATGATAAAAAAAAACCTTGGACATCATTTTACAAGAAATCATCAAGGAAAAATTGCTCTAATATCTTCAAACAAAAGAGGGAAATGGAAATTGAAAGAATCAATCAATCACATCCTGAAAGAGACCCCAAATTAAAATATTCCAAGACTATTATAGCAAAATTCTGGAACTTCCAGGCCAAGGAAAAATGTACTGCAAACAGCTAGAAGGAAAGTTTTTAAATATCATTGATCCAGACAGGATTATACAGGATTTAGGATTATTATACAGGATAATCGTCCTTATTAAAGGACTAGAGAGTATGAATATGATATTCAAAAGGCAAAGTATATGGGCTGACAACCAAAAATTATCTACTAAGGAAAACTGAGCATAGTCCTCTAGGGGGGGGGGAATTATATTTAATGAAATTGACTACTTCCAGGCATTCCCAACAATAACACCAGAAATGAAAAGAAAATGTGATGATCAAATCTGACACTCAAGAGAAGCATAAAAAGATAAAGAGAAAAGTGGAAACTTAAGGGTCTTAATCAGGTTAAATTAATTACCTACCTACATGGGAAGGTAATAATTGAGATAATTAAGGTATCAATGTTATGTAAAATACTTAAGATAATTAACGTTCTCAAGATACTTGAGAACATTGTCACTATTAGGGCAGGGAGAAGAAGTATATATATAAAAGAAAGGGAGTAAGTAGAATAAAATATGATATTATCCCCCCTAAAAAAATAAGGGACAAGAAAGAGGAACACACTGGGAGAAGAGATAAGGGGATAAATTAACTTGAAAGAAGAGGCATATAATAGTCAATATAGTGAAGGAAAAGATGGGGATGATGGGCAATGCCCAAATCTTACTCTCATTGGAATTAAAGTAGGAATAACATTCACACTTAGTTAAACTTTCTTACCCAATAGGGAAGAAGAAGGAAGTGGGAATAAGAGAACAGGGCTGGGGAGAATGCATAAAAGGGTGAATTGGGGGAGATAATGTTCAGAAGCAAAATATTTGTGAACAGGGAAAAGCTCAAAGGAGAGAGAGGGAGAGAGAGAAAGGATAAACAGAGGGGAAATAAGATGAAGGGAAACACACAATTAGTAATCATAACTATTAATGTGAATAGGATGAACTAATTCACACAATGGAAAAGGATATCAGTGTGGATTAAAAACCAGAATCCTACAATATGCTATCTACAAGAGAGAGTTAAAGCAGGAAGACACACACACAGAGTCAAAGTAAGGGTGTGGAACAGAATATATTGTGCCTTAGCTAAAAAAAGAAAAAAAAGAAAAACAGGGGTACTGATCTTGATCTCAGACAAAGCAAAAGTAAAAAGTGATCACTCAAGAGAAAAGGAAGTTATATCATGATAAAAGATATCATAAACAATGAAACAACATGAGAGAGAGAGAGAGAGAGAGAGAGAGAGAGAGAGAGAGAGAGAGATCCAACCAACAAATAAAGAAGAAAAAAGATAGAGTGGCAAACAGCTCTTTAGAATGATTTTATAAGATAGACCTCTGGAGAAAACTGAATGGGAATTGAAAGGAACATACCTTTCTCTCAGCATTTCATGGAACTTTAACAAAAACTGATCCTATAATAGAGATTAAAAACCTCACAACCAAATGTAGAAAAGTGGATATATTAAATGCATCCTTTCTATATACCACAATGCAACAAAAATTACATTCAACAATGGGAAACTCAAAAATTAAAAATTAATTGGAAACAATACTCTTGTCCTAAACAATGAGTGGGTCAAAGAACAAAGCATAGAAATAATCATTTCATTAAAAAGAATGACAATAAAGATACAACATACTAAAATTTATGGGATGCAACCAAAGCTCTACTTAGGGGAAAAATTATATCTCTATATGCTTACATCAATAAAATAAAGAGCAGATCAATGAATTATACATATAATTTTTAAAACTGGGAAAAGAACAAATTAAAAATCCTTAATAAAATGACAAATTAGAAATCCTAAAAATCAAAGGAGAGATTAACAAAATTGAAAGTAAGAAACCACTGAAGTAATAAAAAAGACAAAGAGATGATTTTATGAAAAAAAATCATTAAAATAGAAAAACCATTGGTCAAATAGATTTTTTAAAGAAATGGACAAAATTAATAACGATAGTCAAGGTGAATTCACAAACAATGAAAAAGAAATTAACGCAATTATCAGGACCAATTTTATCCAACCAAATGCCAATAAATCTGACAATGTAAGTGAAACAGATGAATATTTTTAAAATATGTAAACTGCCAAGATTAAGAAAAGAAGAAATACAATACTTAACTCCATCTCAGAAAAAGAAGTTAAATAAGCCATCAGTAAATTCCATAAGAAAAAAATTACCAGGTCCAAATGGATTCACAAATGAATTCTACCCTACTTTCAAAGAACAGTTAACTCCAATACTATATAAACTATATAGAATAGATTAGGAAGGAATTCTACCAAATTCTTTTCATAACACAATTATGATATTGAAACTAGTTAGCTAGCTACAGCAATAAGAGAAGAAAAAGAAACTGAGGGAATTAGAATAGGTAATAAGGAAACAAAGGTATCACCCTGCAGATGACATAATGGACTATATAGACAATCCTAGGGAATCAATCAAAAAACTAATTGAAACAATTAACAATATTAGTAAAGTTGAAAGATATAAAATAAACCCACATAAGTCATTAGAAAGTTCAGTCACCATCAGCAAAGTCCAACAGCAAGAGCAAGAGAAATTCCATTTAAAGGAACTAGACGATATAAAATAAAGTGGGGTTTACCTACTAAAACAAACTCAAGAACTATTTTAATACAATTACAAAATCCTTTTTTGCACAAATAAAGTCAGACCTAGACAAATGGAAAAATATTAATTGTTCACAGGTAGGCCAAGTCAATATAATAGAAATGTCAATACTGACTAAATTAATTTACCTATCTAGTGTTATGCTAATCAAACTACCCAAACAATTATTTCATAGATCTAGAAAAAAATAACAAAAATTCACCTGAAAGAGCAAAAGGTCAAGAATATCAAGGAAAATAATGAAAAAATATAAATGAAGATGGCCTGGTAATATTATACCAGATCTTGAACTGTATTGTAAAATAACAAGCATTTAAAGCAATATAGTACTGGATAAGAAATAAAGTAGTGGATCAATGGAATAGGCTACATAATCAACACACAATAGAAATTGACTATAGCTGTCCAGTGTTTCATAAACCCAAAGATCTAAGCTTTTGGGAGAAGGATTTAATATTTGACAAAAATTGCTAAGGGAAACTAAAAAACAGTGGGACAGAAACTAGATATTGACCAACATGTCACACAATATAGCAAGATAAAAGTCAAAATGGATACTTGAGCCACATATAAAGGGTTATACTATACTCAAAAATTCTTGACAGTTTAGAATATTGGACCAAAAAAAGTTTTTAGTTTTTAAATATATGTGGTAAGATTTGAAGAGATGCAATACTATCCTTTTATAAAATAGGAGGAAAATATCCAATTTTGAAAAAAAAGGGGGGGGATGTAAAATAAAAATGGAAAAAATAGCAACTTGCCTCATAACATTAAAAGTGAATGGGTTGAATGTTCTAGTAAAATGAAAAAAAGAGTGGTAGATTAAAAAAACAGAACCCTACAATCTGTGGCTCATGAGAAATACATTCAAAAAGCAAAGGTATACATAGAATCAAAATGAGAAGCGAAGCTACAACAAAATATACTGTGTATCAGATGAATCAAAAACAAGTGGGAGTTATAATGATATAAGATCAAACAAAAGCAAAAATTTCCAACCTAAAAAGATAAAAACAAGGAAGCCACATTATGCTGAAAGGAACCAAAATGAACCAATATCTATATTAAATTTATATGTTCCCCATGCCCTCGCATCTAAATTCACAAAGGAAAAAATAACTGAATTATGCAGAAGACATGGATAGTAGTGTAATAATGGTCAATTTTTAAAAATCACTTTCAATTTTAAACAAATCTAGTATGAAGATAAAACAAAAGGAAAACAGAGAACTGACAGAATTAGTAGAGAAGCAAGCATTAAAAGACTAATGGCGCTTTCTAAATAGGGTTGCTAAAGAATACATATATTTTGCAACACCACCTAGAACTTTTACAAAAATTAACAATGCATTAGGGCACAGCAATATTGCAAAAAAAAAATGTAAAGAATAAAATAATATGGGAACGTATTTTTTTAATTTTCATTATTATTATTTTAAACCCTTAGTTTCTGTCCCAGTAACAATTCTAGAACAGAAGAGCAAGGCTATGCAAGCTGGGTTAAATGACTTGCCCAGGGTCACAGAATGAGGAAGCATCTGAGATTAGATTTGAATGGAGGTCCTCTGGTCTCTCTAACCATTGTGCAACCTAGTTGCCTTAAGAGCTATATTTTAAATGAGGCTGGGCCTAGGGGATAAAAAAGGGGGTATCAAGGAAGACATGGGCCTCCTCTTTGGGGACTCATGGGACTTTTTATCCCTCCCTCCTACAACCATTTTTTTAAGGACTTGGGGGGCAGAGAAACATGGGAAAAGGCCAAAGGTTATAAAAAAATGAACAGGAAGTCTCATCACAACATCAGAAATCCATCTGCTTTCTCTCATTACAAAACTTTTCTGGTTTGTTTGAACCTTGTACTGGCTCCAGGCCTGTGGAAGAAGACAGAATATAGGGAGGAGAAACAGAGGCAGCTAGGAGGTGGGGAAGCCCAGGTAGAGACTCACACAGGGGCCTGGGAAAAGGTGCATCTATGCTCTCTCATTTTAGACCTGGGCAAGAGGAAAGAGGAGTCAAGGCAGTCATACAGCAGCCCAGGTCATTACAATGAAAATAGTCATGAATTCAGGAAGCAGAAACAAAAGCCCCCGACAGAAATGAAGATTTAAAATGAAGTCTTAATGAGGTGATGAAAGAAAATGATCATGATGAAACAAGAAGACACAAACTGGGATGTAGCTGAGTCCTCTCAGGGGAAAAAATGTATCCATAAAAACATATATAATTGGGGGGGGGGATATAGCATTAATAAGCATCAGAAAAATGAGAAAGGCAAACAAGCACACAAATCTAAAGCAAGACAAAGGAGATATTTTTAAAAATAGAGTAAAACTAGGCAATTTGGGACACCAAAAAAAAAAAACTTTCAAAAGAATAAAGCTAAAAATTGTTCTTATGGAAAGATTAAATTGACAAACCTTTAGCCAAACAGATAATAAACTGATTGTGATAACTGAGGTTCTGTAATGAATCAGAGATCCCTTAGGGGCATCTCTTCCTTTAATCCTACAATTTTAGTGTGGTTTTGTTTGATTGCCTTTCTATGACGATGGCATAGAAGCTTTAGACTATTGTGGTTTGTCCCACATTTCTCAGAGGGCCACTGAGATCTCAGGGTGATATATTGCCTCAAGCATGGACTGGATTTAAGGGAAGCAGAATTGCACAGTCTCTGGCCTCATTCCCTCTTCCAGAGTCATCACCGTTCAGTTGAAGGACAAAATTCAGGATGAGTGGTGATGACCCGGCATGCAGTGGACACCTGGGTTTCTTCAGCGTCTGAACAAGCTGTAGGCACTCCACAATGGCTGCTTCACCCACTTCCATGGCCCTTCATCTACCCATTCCACCAGGGAAAGTCTTCACATACCCTTAACTCATCCACAGGCTTGAGGCTTGACAGTCACTCTCAGCCTGGTTTAGCTCATCTGCAGAGACTGTTTTAGTGGGCTATGGCAGCTGGGTATGCCAGAGCTTCTAGGAGTCCCAGGGGAGAGCCGTGTGAAATGAGACACCAATGGTCAATGCGCCGCCTTGAAAAGGGCTTCAGTAAGCTGCCCCCCCAAAGTGCTGGTCTTCCCTTAATGCCCCAATACCAGGCATGCGATAAAAGCTGCTACTCATTCACTTATTGCCTGTGACATTCTAGACATGACACTAAACGAATCTTAATCTTTTGTCAGACTTCGAATGCATTTGCCCCCTCAGAATGTCAATTGAAATAGCACGTAATCATGAAATGCGTTGTCAATATAGTTATTATAATTATATCTTGTGAGGTCCATCCATGAGCAATAGATCACACAATTTTTTAAATCCTCTTTATTTCTTGAAATAGCTCCTTGCAATTGTAGTCACATAAATCTGAGTGACTCGGTAGATTGAATCTGAAATACAGGTTACATATGGAAGTTATTTAAATGGGATTTCCCTTCCTATTACTTATCCCTCTAAGTTATTACTAGATAGACATGCTGTAAATTTTTGTTTCAAAGTATTTTGTATCCAATTTACAGAAGTTATTTTCTCAATTAGTCTCCTTGTGGGTGTGTGGGGTTTTCTAGTTAAGTCATCAAGTTGTAGATTGTCTTCTCGGTGTTGGTGTTCATGCTTTGTTTACTAATTTATTTATTTAGCCTTGTGGCTATTTCCAGAATGTTGAATCAGAGAGGGAGAAAGGGGATGTTCTTCTTTATTCTTTATTCCTGTATTCATTGAAAACGCTTTGATAGTGGTTCCCCCACCACTACAAATATATATCATCAAAATGGTCCTTTAATACCTATATTTCTTTTATAGGCGTGTGTAGAATTAAATAGTATCGTACTTTGTCAGAGATTATTTTCTACACTAATAAAATTGGATTTTTTGGTGTGTGTTTTAATATGATGAACTGCCCATACCATAAGTCATCTCACTGCATCTTGTCTTCAAGGCTGTTTATTTGGCGGCTTATATAACATTCATCTATATATATATTTTTTTTAAGTAATGCCTTTTGTCTTTCACGATTTGTTTTTTCCATTTTGTTATTTTTGTTCTCCCAATCTATTTGTGTCCCCATTTCCTTTGCAGAAATTCCTCCTTCTCTCTTCACTATTTCCTAATATGTAGTGTCCGTGTATGTCTATGTGAGAGCATGTTCATTTCGTACCGAGAGCTGATTTTTGACCCAGAGTCATTCGTTTCTTTTAAAGGGTTTATTTTTCTTTTGGAACTCTTCTGGGTTTTCCTACTATTGTTCTCTGATTTCAGGAAGGTTGAGAGATTTCTTTTTTCATTATGTATTTGTGTTTAATTGTCCTTTAAAGCGTAATACCTCATTCACTCTATTTTGGACTTTGGCGCTTCATTCTTTCTTTGGTTGTTAAAATCCTCGTTGGTGGTTTATATACTGGTCAGCTAGCTTTGTCTTCTCTCTTGTTTAATATTTCACATTATTTTCTGCACCCCAAAGAACTTTCCTTGGGTTTTCCTCCTGCAGCTTTTGTCCCTTTCTCAGTCTCTTGTACAGACAATCCCTGAGGCTGGCTACATTGGGGTTTTTTTATCAGTATCACATTAGGTGGAAAGCCTCTTGGTCCACAGAGCTGGCCCTAGCTAGGTGATTATTTCCTCTTTTCTTTAGGCACTGATGGTCTCGTCCCCTCTGGCTGCCTCTGGGCTGCCTGCAGCTCCTGTCTTCCTATTTTTATACACACATGCCTTTCCCTTGCATTAAATCAGTTTCCAGGGCTTGTTCATTCTACCTTTCAATATTTTTCCTATCCATCTATCTTTCTCTCTACTTATAGTACACCCAGCCTAGTCCAAGCTCTCCTCACCTCTCACCCATCGTATAGCAATGGCTTTTTAATTGGTCTCCCTGCATCCAATTTCTTTCTTTCTATAATCTCTTCTCTACACAGCTGCAAAATTGGTATTCCTTAAGCACAAGTCTGTCATTCCCCTGGCCAAGAAAATTTGCTGGTTCCTCATTGTCTCTAGGATAAAACACAAACTCTTCTCTGTGGCATTTAAAGCCCTTCACAATTGGGCTCCAGCCTATCATTCGGGCCTGATTACACATTATTCCCCTTCATGCACTCAACATTCCAATTCAACTGGCCTATTTGCCTTTTTCTGTACACAAAAGCCCATCGTTGCTTCCCTCCACCTCTGTGCCTTTCAAACACTGTTCGCCAGGCCAAGAGCATTCTCCCTTCTCACTCTTACTTGTCAGAAACCAAAGCTCTCTTCAAGCCTCCTCTCAAGGATCACCTCCGTCAAGAGGCCTTTTCTGATTCCCCTATTGTGCATGCCCCTCTCATCAGTCTGCATTTCTTTTTAATTGCTTGTATTTATTTATAGAATTCAAGAATCTTATAGGTTGGAACATTTGGATTTGTTTCTCCAAGCCCTACAGTACTTAGTCCTGGCATCTGGAGTCAAGAAGGGCTAGATTCAGATCCAGCTTTAGGGTACAAAGCCATCTGGGCAAGTTACTTTACTTGCTGTCTGCTTCTGGTTTTTTTCTTTTGTAAAATGGAAATAAAAATAGAACCTGCCTCCAACGGTTGTCGTGAGGATGAAATTAGTTGAGCGTTTTGTAAGCTTTAAAAGCACCCTATAAATATGGGTTATTATCACCTTTGTCAATGTTGTTGTTGCTCAGTCGGTGCCATCTGACTCTCCATGACGTTGTGGGCCAGATGGGCAATGGGATTTTCTGGACAAAGACACTAGAGTGGTTTGCCATTTTCTTCTCCAGTGGATTAAGGCAAATAGAGGTTAAGTGACTTGTCTAGAGTCATTCAGTTAAATAAGTGTCTGCAGTCAGATTTGAATTCAGGTCTTTCTGACTCAAATCCTAGCACTCTATCCACTGTGCCATTTGCCCTTTATTTTCACACCATCCATGTTTAATAAATGCTTATTGGTTGATGAGAAAATGGAGATTATTTGACTTTGTTATTTAGCAGCCTAATGCCATTTCGTTTTGTTCATGAGAGCAGGAATGCTTCTGACATAATCAGTCACAGAGACAGATGAGAGTCTCTTCTTGTGGACCTTGCTTGATGCTTCTGGTTTTGAATGTAATCAAGGAGGGCTGGATTTGGCCAGTTCCATTCCTATGAAATGTTGATCATTTTGCTTTGGATGTGTAAACGACCAAGTTCCAAGGGGACCCAGGTGCTCCAAAGGAGATCTGGGCTGAAGTCTGGTGACCTTTTACAGAAAGCATCAGGGCTCCAATTAGAGTTTTAAAGGAGGGTAGTCTTAAAGAGATCCATCCTGTTGTCAGTAAACTTTTCATTCATTTACATCTATGGGGTACGAATTTTAGATCATCTTACATTTTTAATCACACTGTAAAAACCGTGCCTTTGGAGAAGACACCGCCTGCCAGCTTCATGAACGTCATGGAAGCTCAGCATCTTATATGTTTGAAGTGGCACACTACGTGACATTGAAATGACTGAAGATTATAAGAAAAAAGAAGGGTACAAATGCTTTATTGTGTAGATTTAATTTAATTCACTTGCTAGTGAGGGAAAATGAAACATTTGTTCAAGAAATTTCTTTGATGGTGAGGATAGCAAGACATGGCAGACATTGCGTGGATCTCTTCAACAGCAGGAATGCTAACAAGATATCATTTTGAAATATACATTTATTGATATAAATATTATACTTCAAAGTTTATGTGCATTTGATTCAATGCTACTTGTGGGCTCTGCTACCTAGAATCCGAAAACATCACATTAGTCACTGGAGGCTCTACACAACCTCTCTCTTCATCCCCCTAAATAAAAGCCAACACTAACAGCAGCCACTAAATGAAAAGGGGGGACTCTCAGGCATTACTTACAAAAGATAGTGTGGCATACAGAAGCGTTTTATGCCCATTCGGGATCATTTATATTTAGCGTTATTAACAAGACATAAGTGAACAAATTAATTAAATGCCTCTTAAATATAAAACACAGTTCTAACTGCCAGGGAAGATCCCGAAGGTTTTACCTTTCATACCTGACGAGGTCCAAAATGATATCACAACATCAGGGTCAATGAACAGTGGGTCTGCCTGTGACTGAGCCATCCAATGGCAAGCTTGGAAAGCTCTACCCGAGGAGGGGCACAAATACCCGTAAGATCGTTGGGGACGGAGATGTCAGTAGATTTGTGCAGCGCATGTTCCTTTGAGTCTCCTGCAATTCTGCTGTGCTCGCAGAGCTTAGCCCCTTCGTCGATGCGCTCACATGAGGGCCAGTCCTGGGCCGGTCTCTCGTGCCTCGCCGCAGGTACCAAGGTGTTTCAGAAAGTCCTTGAGAATGTTCTTCTCCTCCCTCCTTCTGACCCCCGGGGGGAGCGTGCCGTGTCTGAGTTCTCTAAAGTGTTTTAGGCAAATGTACTTTGCCAGCTCTCTACAGGAAAGTCTGAATCCCGACAGCTCAGCCCAAGGGAGGACCTCGGGATCGAGTACTTTAGCTGGCCGCCGCGGGATCTTCAGAATCTTCCTCAGACAACTCCAGTGGAAGCCCTTTGACTTCCCGGCATGACGCTGCTGCTGCGGCTGCTGTCCAGGTTTCCTTGACGGACAATGGTGAGGCAGCTTCCTCCCTGTTCTCTCCCAGATGCCGAGTTAGCTCTGGTAAGGATCGGTAGCCTGCATCACCTTCCTTATCCAGGTGGTCATCCCTGGAAAGTGCGTTGCTGCACCTCATGGTTCCATGAGATGCTGTTGGGAGAGAAACCTGGTTTCTTGGTGTTCGATGGTCGGGCCAGAATAAGCACAAAGCGCAGAGAATAGGTCCACGACCGGCTGATCTCTGTCAGAGGCTGCACTGAGCGCACAATCATGTGTGAACACAAAGTTGTCCCAACCATCCCTCCACTTCAGCCCCGCCTTGGACCCTTTTCAAATTCAGTTCCAATGAAATCATTTGCCTTCGGGGCATCTTGATACCAGTTTCATCCTCCTGGCAAGCATCTGGCAATGCTGCTGAAAACAGCGACTAAAAAGCATGGGCGTGAGCACCCGGCCCTGCTGTCACTCCATCGGAGGCTGAAAAAAGCACCAAGATGGGCCATTATCCAAGCAAGCAAGCTACCATGGAGCAGGCGGACATACTGATGCACCTCTCCCAGCAATCAGCTTTTGCCAGGATCTCAAAGGCCTCAGTCAGATGGATGAATGTTGTGTCCAGATCTCAGGTCCATTCCTGGAGCCATCAGGCAGCAAACATCATATTGACCATCTCTCAGCCCTTTCTGAAGCCACCTTGGCTTTCCAGTAGGTGACCACCTTCCAGATAAAGGAATGGCCTATTAAGGAATACACGGGCAAGAATCTGCTGGCAATGACTAACAGAGAGACAGGCCAACTTTTTTCCTTTCCTCTACAGAGATGGACAACAGAGGCATCCCTGGTCTCCTGGGGGATTTCAGTAAGCTTTTTATGGACAGTGAACCCCAGGCTCATTCCCTGCGGGCACTGTGTTTTGGACACAGCAGATGCCACAATTTGAAATGAACAGATATTATCTTCTGAGATCCGGTGGAAGGTTACTGGACGGGTAAAATTATTCTTTGAGTTTCTTAGATAAATAAAAACAAAATGACAAAAATTTTAAAGTGAATATAAATAACTTCTAAATTCTTTGAAATATTAACTTTTCTTGACATCTCCTGACTACTTTTAGATAAATGACCTTTCCAGAGCCACTAAATTAAATTATACTCTATGTGGATAACACGATTAAAGCTAGACCCATAAATATAGTTTTTGCTCTAAGTCTGTACTTAAATGGTTCATAACTAAAGAAAAGAAATTCATCTTTAAGATGACACTAGGACTCCTTTATCATCAGTTTCTCTCTCTTTTTTTAAAATTATTCTCTGTACATTAGTAAGGTACATTGCAATATTTGTTTTCAGAGGCTTATGTAAAGGATACCATTATTCCATCCTTTCCAAGTCTTTACTGCCATTAGTCAGCCCTCCTCAGGATTTGCTGACATTTTTCCAATATTCTCCTTTGGGCTCAGCTTTCCTTACTTTTTCTGCCAAAACTCTTGGTTACAACCAAAGGTTGAAAGTCAATCCTTCCCTTTCTCTCACAAATGAGGACATTTTGGTTTTGACATTTCACCAAATCAGAGCTATATAGAACAGACCTCAGAGGTAATCTTACCGAAGCACAAGACATTCAGATCTTTTGTGACCTTCAAGAAGTTCTTTAAATTCTTGAATCCTCAATTTAACCTCTAGTTAATAAGAGGGAGATGGTATTCCCTAGAAATCCCCTACATCACTTCCAACTCTAATTCTTTTAATTCCCTATATGAAATCAAAGAGAAATCATAGTCACTGGCATTTCTAAACATCTACATGCCCCATATTCATCACAGAAGGGGCATTGGACACTAGTCCCCTGACTGGTGGCCCTACCTCTGTCTCACCCCTACAATCTATACTCTATACAGTCTTACCAAATTAGGTGGTGATTGTTTTAATTTTAATCTGTTTGCTTATTTTGTTTCATCTTATTTTTTCCTGAAATTCAACTCTCATTCATTCCATGAAATGGACCATTATTCTCCAAATTTTCCGGGTTCAAAATCTCATTAAACAAAATGTTTTGTATCCATCCAGATATCCAGCCAAGTCCAACAACTGGTCATCTCTAAAGAAATGTGGGACCAGAGACAGAGCACTTTGTGCCTCAACTGTTCCCTTCTTCCATAAGATTTCTAAAGTGGTTAAATAAACTAAAAGGGCAGCTCTGAATTAAAGAAAAACAATTTAAAAGGGGCCACAGGACCCATAAGAAGTCTGGAGTTACACTGATGGAGGAAGAGAACTCAATGGCACTTGCACTGTTTCCAAAAGGGTAAGGTTTTGTGCTGATCTTATTTTTCTTAGGCATATGGATTTGTTTTATTTGGGGCTGGCAGAGCTGGCCTGCACCCAACCTCCACCTTGAGTCATTTCCCATTCCCAGGACCTCCCCAGGCTATCTCCCTCATCTGTTTCCTGGATTACTGCCCCAACCTTTTTGTCTCAAGGTCTCCAGTGTTTCTCCAAGTCAGCGCATCCCCTTCACCAAGAAGGTCAAATAGACAACACCCCAAAAAGAAGATTCAAATGTAATTGGGAAATATTTAACAAGGCAAATAAAAATAAAACATAGCTAAGACTATATTTAAAATTAGGTCAATAGGTGGCCTGTAGAGATCCTTCCTGATGGGATAGTGGCCCTATTTTCACTTGGCACCAGTGCTTTCCTTCAGCACAGATCTGACAGTCACTTCCCTGCTCAATCAACTCCAAAGACTCCCTATTGCCTTAAACATATGTATTAGTTCCTCTATGAAAGCCCTGTTTACAACCTTCTTCCAATCATCTGTCCGGCCTCACTTGGAGAACAGAGTCCTCTTTCTCAGGCCCTCTCTGGGCCAGGTGCACTTGCCTTTAGGCTCCTCACCCAGGACACTGGCCTTGGCCCATGTGGCCTTCCAGTGGCTGGGATCTACTTCCTTCTCACTCTACACCACCATGGAAATCCTTGCTCTTCCTTCAAGATGTACTTCAGGCATCACTTTGTAGGTGACTCCTTCAGTTCCTTAGGCCCTCTCGCTCAAACCCCTCTCACTGAACCCTCACTCGGTACTTTTTGTCTTTCTTTGCTTTGCATTTCTTCTGTCTCCTCCACTGAAAAAAAAAGCTCCTAGACAGTGGGCATTGCTGGAATCACTGAATCTGAGCCCAGACCATAGCCATGTGCTAAGGAAATACTTCTCAATTGATCACAAGTGGAAGGAGGGTAAGCATTTATGTAGGGCCTCCTTTGTGCTGAGCGACAATGCACTTTTTTAAAATAATTTTTTTATTTGATCATTTCCAAGCATTATTCATTAGAGATAAAATTCATTTTCTTTTCCTCCCCCACCCCCATAGCTGACGCGTGATTCCACTGGGTTTCACATGCGTTCTTGATTGGAACCCATTTCCATGTTGTTGGTATTTGCACTAGGGTGTTCATTTAGAGTCTCTCATCAGTCATTTCCCCTCAACCCCTGTAGTCAAGCAGTTGCTTTTCATCAGTGTTTTTACTCCCACAGTTTATCCTCTGCTTGTGGATAATGTTTTTTAGATCCCTGCAGGTTGTTCTGGGACATTGCATTGACCCTAATGGAGAAGTCCATTACCTTCGATTGTACCACAGTGTATTAGTCTCTGTGTACAATGTTTTCCTGTTTCTGGTCCTTTCGCACTGCATCAATTCCTGGAGGTTGTTCCAGTCTCCATAGAATTCCTCCACTTTATTATTCCTTTGAGCACAAGAGTATTCCATCACCAACATACACCACAATTTGTTCAGCCATTCCCCAATGGAAGGGCATCCCCTCATTTTCCAATTTTTGGCCACCACAGAGTGCAGCTATGAATATTCTTGTACAACGCTTTTTCCTTATTATCTCTTTGGGGTACAAACCCAACAGTGCTATGGCTGGATCAAAGGGCAGACAGTCTTCTATCGTTCTTTGGGCATAGTTCCAAATTGCCCTCCAGAATGGTTGGATCAACTCACAACTCCACAGCAATGAATTAATGTCCCTACTTTGCCACATCCCCTCCAGCATTCATTACTTTCCTTTGCTGTCATGTTAGCCAATCTGCTAGGTGTGAGGTGATACCTCAGAGTTGTTTTGATTTGCATCTCTCTGATTATAAGAGATGTAGAACACTTTTTCATGTGCTTATTAATAGTTTTGATTTCTTTTGCTGAGAACTGCCTGTTCATGTCCCTTGCCCATTTATCAATTGGAGAATGGCTTGACTTCTTGTACAATTGATTTAGCTCTTTGTAAATTTGAGTAATTAAACCTTTGTCAGAGGTTTTTATGAAGATAGCTTCCCAATTTGTTGCTTTCCTTCTGATTTTAGTTATATTGGTTTTGTTTGTACAAAAGCTTTTTAATTTGATGTAGTCAAAATTATTTATTTTACATTTTGTGACTCTATGTCTTGATTGGTTTTAAAGTCTTTTCCTTCCCAAAGGTCTGACATGTATACTATTCTGTGTTTGCCTAATTTACTTATAGTTTCCTTCTTTATGTTCAAGTCATTCACCCATTTTGAATTTATCTTGGTGTAGGGTGTGAGGTGTTGATCCAAACCTAATCTTTCCCACACTGTCTTCCAATTTTCCCAGCAATTTTTATCAAATAGTGGATTTTGGTCCCAAAAGCTGGGACCTTTGGGCTTATTATAGACTGTCTTGCTGAGGTCACTTGCCCCAAGTCTATTCCACTAATCCTTTCTGTCTCTTAGCCAGTACCAAATTGTTTTGATGACTGCTGCTTTGTAATATAGTTTGAGATCTGGGACTGCAAGGCCCCCTTCCTTTGTATTTTTTTTCATTATTTCCCTGGATATCCTTGATCGGTTTTTCCTAAATCAGTAAAGAACTTTTTTGGAAGTTCCATAGGTATGGCACTAAATAGATAAGTTTGGGTAGGATGGTCATTTTTACTATATTGGCTTGTCCTATCCATGAGCAGTTAATGTTTTTCCAATTGCTCAAGTCTAGTTTTAGTTGTGTGGAGAGTGTTTTGTAGTTGTGTTCATATAGTTCCTGTGTTTGTCTTGGGAGATAGATTCCTAGGTATTTTATTTTGTCTAAGGTGATTTTGAATGGGATTTCTCTTTCTAGTTTTTGCTACTGAGCTGTGCTGAAGATGTATAGAAATGCTGATGACTTATGTGGGTTTATTTTGTATCCTACAACTTTGCTAAAGTTGATTATTTCAATTAGCTTTTTGGTTGAATCTCTAGGATTCTTTAAGTAGACCATCATGTCATCCACAAAGAGCGATAACTTGGTCTCTTACTTGCCTATTGTGATGCCTTCAATTTCTTTTTCTTCTCTAATTCTACTGCTAGTGTTTCTAGTACAATGTCAAATAGTAGAGGTGATAATGGGCATCCTTGTTTCACTCCTGATCTTATTGGGAATGTGTCTAGTTTATCCCCATTGCAGATATTAGCTGATGGTTTTAGATATATACTGTTTATTTTTTGTAGGAACGATCCTCCTGTTCCTATGCTTTCTAGGGTTTTCAATAGGAATGGATGTGTTTTATCAAAGGCTTTTTCTGCATCTATTGAAATAATTGTGTGATTTTTGTTGGTTTGCTTGTTGACGTGGTCGATTATGTGGATGGTTTTCCTTATATTGAACCAGCCCTGCATCCCTGGTATAAATCCTACTTGATCATGGTGGATGACCCTTCTGATCACTTGCTGAAGTCTTTTTGCTAGTATCCTATTTAAGATTTTTGCATCTATATTCATTAGGGAGATTGGTCTATATTTTCTTTCTCTGTTTTTGACCTGCCTGGTTTTGGAATCAGTACCATGTTTGTGTCATAAAAGGAGTTTAACTCCCTCTTTGCTTATTAGGTTAGTTTGTATAGTATTGAGATTAACTGTTCTATGAATGTTTGATAGAATTCACTTGTGAATCCGTCGGGCCCTGGGGATTTTTTCTTAGGGAGTTCTTTGATGGCCTGTTGGATTTCATTTTCTGATATGGGATTATTTAAGAATTCTATTTCTTCTTCTGTTAGTTTAGGCAGTTTCTATTTTTATAAATATTCGTCCATATCGCCTAGATTGGCATATTTATTGCCATATATTTGGGCAAAGTAATTTTTAATGATTGCCTTAATTTCCTCTTCATCAGAGGTGATGTCCCCCTTTCATCTTTGATGCTGTTAATTTGCTTTTCTTCTTTCCTTTTTTTAATTAGATTGACTAGTACTTTGTCTATTTTGTTTGGTTTTTCAAAGTACCAGCTTCTTGTCTTATTTATTAAATCAATAGTTCTATCATTTTTGATTTTATTAATTTCTCCCTTAAATTTTAGGATTTCTAGTTTGGTTTTCTGCTGGGGGGTTTTAATTTGATCGTTTTTGAGTTTTTTTATTTGCATTTCCAATTGATTGATCTCTGCTCTCCCTAGTTTCTTGATATATGCACTCAGGGATATGAATTTACCTCTGATTACTGCTTTGGCTGCATCCCAAAAGGTTTGAAAGGATGTCTCGCCATTGTCATTTTCTTCGATGAAATTATTGTTTCTATGATTTCTTCTCTAACTAAATGATTTTGGAGTATCATTTAATTTCCAATTAATTTTTTATTTGGTTTTCCATGTACCATTACTGATCATTATTTTATTGCCTTGTGATCTGAAAAGGCTGCATTTATTATTTCTGCTTTTCTGCATTTGTATGCCATGTTTCTGTGACCTAGTGTATGGTCAATCTTTGTGAATGTGCCATGTAGTGCTGAGAAGAAGGTATATTCCTTTTTGTCCCTATTTATTTTTACTCCATATGTCTATTAATTCTAATTTTTCTAAGATTTCATTCACTTCTTTTACCTCTTTCTTATTTATTTTTTAATTTGATTTATCTAAATTTGATAATGGTTGATTCAGGTCTCCCACTAATATAGTTTTACTGTCTATTTCTTCCTTCAATTCTCCTAGTTTCTCCATTAGAAATTTGGGTGCTATATTATTTGGTGCATACATGTTGATTAGTGATATTTCCTCATTATCTAAAGTCCCTTTTAACAAAACATAATTACCTTCCCTATCACTTTTAATCAGGTCTATTTTTGCTTTGGCTTTATCAGATATCATGATTGCAACTCCTGCCTTCTTTCTGTCAGTTGAGGTCCAGAAGGTCTTACTCCATCCTTTAATTCTGACCTTGTGGGTGTCTACCCACCTCATGTGTGTTTCCTGGAGACAACGTATGATAGGGTTTTGGATTCTAATCCATTCTGTTATTCATCTACGTTTTATGGGTGAGTTCATCCCAATCACATTCAAAGTTATGATTGTCACTTGTGGACTCCCTGGCATTTTGATATCCTTCCCTAATTCTAACCTTTCTTCTTCAGCTCTACCTTTTAATCCAGTGATTTAATTTCAATCAGTCCCCCTTGTCCCCTCCCTTGATATGTTTCCCTTTCTAGCCCCTCCCTTTTTGTTCCCTCCCCCTCCCCCCTCTTCTTCCCTCTCTTTTTTTGTGTTCCCTCCCCCCTATCCCCCTTGGTTTTCCCTTCTCCCTACCCTTGTTGGGTAAGATAGAATTCAAGATCCCAATGGATCTGGATGTTCTTCCCTCTCAGAGTTGATTTCCCTGAGAGTAAGATTTAAGTAAAAACTCTCTTCCTCTTCTTCTTATAGGAGTTTTCTTCCCCTCCCCTTCCCGTGTGAATCTTTGTGTGAGAAAAATTATTCTATTTGGTTTTTCTTTTCCCCCTATTTATACATTACATTTCTTCCCCACATATTAATATACATAGATTGATATAAATGTAGTCCTTATAGAAGAGAGTTTGAATAAAAGAAAAAGATAACATTTTTCTCCTTTTCCCTTTCCTTCATATTTACCTTTTCAGGTATTCCATGCTGTTTGGTTTTCTATATTGAACTTTCCACAAAGCTCTGGTCTTTTCTTTGCAAAAACTTGGAAATCTTCTATTTTATTGAATGCCCATACTTTCCCTTGGAAGTATATAGTCAGTTTTGATGGATAGCTGATTCTTGGTTGAAGACCCAGCTCTCTTGCCTTTCTGAAGATCATGTTCCATGCCTTATGGTCATTCAGAGTGGCACTTGAAAGGTCTTGTGTGACCCTGATTTGCTTTCCTTTATATCTAAATTGTCTTTTTCTGGCTTCTTGTAAGATTTTTTTTTTTTTTGCTTGAAAGCTTTGGAATTTGGCAATTACATTCCTGGGAGTTGTCTTTTGGGGATTTAGTGTAGAGGGTGTTCTGTGAACTCTTTCAGTGCCTGTATTGCCCCCTTGTTCTAGGATCTCTGGGCAATTTTCTTTTTATTATATCTTGTATTACGATGTCAAGTTTGGTGTTTATTTCTGGATTTTCTGGTAGTCCAATTATTCTTAGATTGTCTCTTCTCCCTCTATTTTCCAAGTCTATGACCTTGTCAGTGAGATATCTTATGTTCTCTTCTAATTTCTTGGTCTTTTGGCTTTGCTTTATTAATTCTTGCTCGTTGTCTTCCAGTTGCCTGATTCTGACCTTTAAAGCCTGGTTTTCCTTTTCAGTTTGGTCAAACCGGTTTTGTAGATGCATGAATTTCTTTTGCATTATTTCCCACTTTTCCTCCCAGAAGGCTTCCATCTTTTTTATCATTTCTGATTCAAATTCTTCATGAGTTTGTGGAGAATTTCCATTTCCTTTGGAAGGTTTTGGAGCATTTGCTTGTGTTTCCTCTTCTATCTCCTCTCTATTTTATATTTTTGCTCCATAAAATCCAAAGTTTCCCCCTTCTTCTTGTTTTTCTTGGCTTTTTGAGGCTTTTCTGTGCTGTTTGCCATCTCTAGCTGAGTGGGGAGGACTAGCTTTTCTTATCTCTGTCTGGTGTTCAGAGGCTTTAGCCCTAGGCAAATTGTCTCTTCTATGCAGCTGTTGTTCTGTCTTCCCGGGGAATCCTGGGGTTTGGGGTGTTACTGCTTTCAGTTCCCTCCCAATGCTTCTTTGTTGCCTTACTTCCAAGCTCTGAGCCTGGCTTGGCACTCTCCACAGGTTATTTCAGTGCCTTTGCCGGCCAGAAGACCCAGTACTCTGAGGGGGAGGGGCCGTGGCTTCCTGGAGCTCTCAGGGCTCCTGATAGGATTAGTTTCAGCTGGGTAGGACTGAGTATGCCCTGAAGCAGGGACCTTCTGTGAGACTCAGATGGAAGGATCCAGCCAGGGGGCTACAGGCTCCCCCTGTCTCTCTCTGTTTCCCTGCTGTCTGGGTGCCCCCGAGACTGGGTCAGGTTGTTTTCAGGATGTGGCCTTCAGAATAGCTGGCCCTGAGGTCCTTTTGCCGGCCCTGAGGGTTACTGTTGTTTCAGAAGACCCTGCACTCTGAGGGGGGGAGGGGCCGTGGCTTCCTGGAGCTCTGAGGGCTCCTGATAGGATTAGCTTCAGCTGCGTTGGACTGAGTATGCCCTGAAGCAGGGATCTTCCGTGAGACTCAGATGGAAGGATCCAGCCAGGGGGCTACAGGCTCCCCCCCCCCACCCTGGTCTCTGTTTTCCTGCTGTGTTGGGTGCCCCCGCTTCTGGTTTAGGTTGTTTTCAGGATGGGACCTTCAGAATAGCCGTTTTTCTGGCTCTGAGGTTCCCGCTGCTGCCTCCGAATCAGCGCTCTGGGTTGGGGGGGATGGGTCCTGGGACCTTCCTTCTGCCTACCCCTTAGATCTGAGTGATCTCAGGTTCTGGCTTTTGGGGGGTCATACCTTTTGATCCAGGTCCAGGAGGAGGATTCCGGGGGTCTATCCTGTTGTTTGTTTTGAATTTTGGTGCCCTAGGAGCATACAGTTTGAGATCGGTAAGGAAGGGTTTCTGGAGATCTGAACTTTAGCTTTCTCTAAGCTGCCATCTTGACCGGAAGTCGACAATGCACTTTCAACAAACATTATCTCACAGGATCTTCACAACCACCCTGGTTGGCTCGTGCTCTTATTGCCTCTATTTTACAGTTGAGGAAACTGAGGCAGGAATGAAGTGACTAGTCCAGAGTCACACAGCTTGTAGGTGTCTGAGGCTGGCTAAGGTCTTCCTGACTCTAGCATGGTCCTGGGGGGCCACCAGGTGCTTCGTAAGACCAAATATTTGGAGCTAGAAGGCATCTTTGAGATGAGTCATAGAGAAATTAAGGGACTTGCTGGATTCAGTCAGATAAGTAGCAGAGTCAACCACTCTTGGATCCTCTGCTGCCAAATCCAGTGCTCCTTTGGTTTCCTAGAACTAAATAATTCAATTGTCTACACCAATGACAGTGAACCTTTTAGGGGCAGGGTGATGTCCTCTGGTGTCCCTGCAGATGGGGAGGAGAGCTGCCCGGCCCTATGTCCCTCTGGCTTTCCAGTAATGAAATCTGGTGAACTATGTGCTGAGGCAACAGTGCAGGTGCCCACAGAGAGGGCTCTGCGTGTCCCCTCTGCAGATATGCATGCACAGGTTCACTACCATGGCTCTACCTCATCCTCTGCCTTTGACTTCCTCGTCCATTGGTCTGACCATACGTGCATGCCCTGATAATAGCCCTTGGTCAACCCTGCCATGTGGACCAACTCTCAATTCATTTGACCTGTTTCTACTGGGAATTCACTAACTCAGAGTGTTTTTCAATCTTCCTTAGTTCTCTCCCCATTTCTCCCATTGGCTATCCCAAATCTTCTCTTTCTCTCCTTAATACCACACCTACATTTTCTTCCTAATAAATACCTCTGATGTGAATCCTGTTATTTCACATCTCAGAAACCCTCTATGTGGGGGCAGCTGGGTGGTTTGATGGATAGAGAGCCAGGTCCGGAGATGGGAGGTCCTGGGTTCAAATCTTGCCTCAGACACTTCCTAGCTGTGTGACTCTAGGCAAATCACTTAATCCCCATTGTCTAACTCTTACTTCTCTTCTGTCTTTGAATCAATACATAGTATTAATTCTGAGACAAAAGGTAAGTATAAAAAAAAAAAGAAAGAAAACCCTATACATCTCCATCTCCATTCTAAAGATTCCATGGACAAGCCTCTTTCTGTATCCTCAACCCCAAAACCTCCTGTGTCCTCTAGGACTTGCTTGTCCCATTCATCATTCATTCTTGCTCTCTAACAGAACCCCTCCCCACCTTTGCTTCTGTCTCTGCTTCTGTTTCTTTTTCTCTCTAGCTCTGCTTATCTGTCTGAGTCATCGAGTCTCTCTGCTTCCCTGTCTCTGGCTCTCTCTCTAGGCAGGTACGTTTTTAGTCCATAGGCTGGGAGCCCATGTGGTCATTCAAACAACCCTTGGCTTGATCACGTCACCCATCGTGTCCTCACATGCCCTCTCTTTCACTGCCAGACTCCTAGAGGAGAGTCCACCATCACTGGTCCCACCTGTTGTCGTCCAGCTGCCAGTGCTGTTATGAGATTAATTAATGGCTAAACCTGGAAGTTGCAACAGCTGACAAGACTTTATCTGAGCTCAGGAGCGTCTACCCTCTTCCTGGCCCACAACTCTGCCCGGGACATTGTCCGTCTCCTGCTCCCTGCTTAGGACCACTTCCCTGGGACTTGTCCCAAGCCCTCTTCTCTCCTGTCTCCCCCCACTCTTCCTTTAGAGATCAGTCTTTGTGTTGCCTTAAACGTCATCTCCAAACCAATCACGTTTAGCTTTTGTTTGGAGACCTCCCGGAAGAGGGAAGCCCTGCCACAAGGAGCAGCCTTTCTACGGTCACAAGAACATTTTTGTTTTTCTCAGGCGCCAACCTTGGGGCGAGAAGGAATGATGGGTTTGTGATCAGAAGAACCAGGACTGAACGCTCGGCTTTTGCAGTAGATGGAAAATGCTGGACAAACCCTTTAGCCTCCCCGGCAGACTAGCAGAGGCCTCTGTCAAAGGGGCGGCTGAAGGTCGCCTCCGACATCTCACAGAGCTCCCGGTATGTCCAAGGAGCCAGTAAGCCTTCCCAGGCCTGAAGATAAAACATGTCCTTTCCCGTCTGACAGAGGCCTGAAAAGTCCAAAGCGGACCCATTTGGGGCATGACGATGGTGGGAAATTGTTTTGTTGGATCGTCTTTCATGAATAATCAATGACCGCTCATTCTTTTTGGTCAGTCACTTCGGCCTGCTGGTCTCAGCTTCCTCATTTGTAAACTGAACTGGAGAAGGAACCCCCCAGGGAGCAGGACCCAACTGAAAATGACCAGGCAGCCCTTTAGTAAGCGCAGCGGGACCCTGCCTAGGGAACTCTGCCTCCTCCCTGCGGGGACTGTGGCCTTTGTTGCAGAGGAACAAACTGAGGCTCGGGAAGTGTCTGATCCCACCCCCGGAAGGCCAGATTTCCAGACCTCTCTGGGCGCCGGAGAAATGACCCCCTGAAGAGTCTGGGGCTGAAGTGAGACTCAGCTCAGTCTCAGGCAATAACAACAAGGATGAGGAGGGGCTTGACCATTAGACCAGCACTTTACAGAGTCCATCCTCACAACCTGGGAAGTAGGTGCTGTGAATGCCCCCCTATTACAGATGTGGAAACTGAGGCAAGCAGAGGCTGGGTGGCTTTTCCAGAGGCACACCGCTGGTGTCGGAAATGTGATTTGAACTCGGGTCCTCCTGCTCCCAAGGCAGGTGCTAACAGCTTCCTGCGTGCCTCCAGGGTCTGTAAGCTTCAGTGTCCACAGCTGTAAGACGGCCTCAAGAGCGGCCACGCCTTTCTGAGGCACCTACTGTGGGCTAGGGGATGGAAAGCGCGACGCAAGGCCAGCTGGGCGGATAGTCGGCCCGGCGCCCCCGGACCTCTGGGGCCGAAGTTGGCTTCCGGGGTCTTGGGGCTACGGCCCGTCTCTATCTGGGCCTGAGGCTCAAAGGGGTCACCCCAAAGCCCACTCACCGGGCTGGCGGGGCCGCGGGGAAGCGAGCAGAGGGAAAGAGCAGCGGGAGAGTCTGCACCAAGTCAGAATGGGACCAACAGCAACAGCCCAACAGGCCGACTTCCGTGGTTGCTATGGACACTCTGCCCCAGCGGGTTGGCGCACGCGCTCGGTCTCCCTCTGCTCAGCCACTGCCTAGGACGGAGGAGGGGGCGTGACTTCCTTGAGCCTCGAATAGAGCGGACCGGGGGCGGAGCCGGTCTCTACAAGTCGCGCATGCGTCCTGGCCAGGAAACCCTTGGTTCCACAATTCCTTGCGGCGCGGCATTCATGGCGGCTGCGGAAACTGGTCCCGACGTGGCGCTGCGCGAAGCCACTCAGCGCAAGCTACGGAAGTTCGAGCGGCTGAGAGGTACGAGGAGGGGGCAAGAGGCAAGAGGGCGGCCCGCGGCGCCAGAGGCAAGCGACACGGCCTTTCAGGAAAGACTTCCGGGGGCGAGGAGGTTGGGCCTGGCTCTGACGTCTATGGACTTCCGGGACCGCTCTCCGCGGAGAGGAAAAGCAGTGGCGTCCCTGGAGACCGCCCTGCTGTGGGCACCTCATTCTGCCTTCCCCTTTGCCATCCTGCTGTTTGCGGGCGCTGTGCGAGGTTCTGGGGAGACAGTCAGAGGCCGAAGGGGAAGGGAGTACTCAAGTACTCAGAACGGCCGGGAGGGACCCCAGAGACACCACTCAAGGGACCTTGGGCCTCCAGGCTCTGGCATTGCTGGAGGGCCTGCTGCGTGCGGCGCTGGTCCCCGCAGGGCAGAAAAATTCTGTTGGGGTTCACTCAGCCATTCAACACACTAGTTAGCGTCCCCATTTTTCAGAGGAGGAATGTGAGGAGGGCAGAGACCAAGGGTCCTGGCCAGGGTTCAAAAGGTTGGGAGAATCTGAGGTCGGATTTGAACTCAGATCTCTTCTACTCCAGCCCCCTCATCCCCCTCCTGGACCGCGAGCCCTGGGGATACAGAGAAAGGCCAGAGGCAGGCCCTGCGGACAGGGAGGCAGCATTCAAACTAGCCAAGTGACCGAGAAAAGAATCCACTGAACGTGACAGATGTAGACTGGTTCGGAACCAAGAGACCCCCAGAGTAGATGGTGGAGCTGAGAAAGTCAGGAGTGGAGAATGTGCCAGGGCCTCCGTTCCCTCCCGGTGGGAGGCTCCTCTCTGCCCAGGAGCTTGGGATGGAAGTGCAGCTTTGGGGGCAGAGGAGAGCCTGGAAGTGGCCAGATGACAGGGGCGTGGGTGGTGCGTGTTCACACAAATGGGACAGACACCTGGACCATGAGCCCCTGGAGGGCCAGAACTGGCCTTGGGCACCCTGTGCCCAAAGGACACTGGCTCCCTTCCGGCCCTTCTCAGCTTCCTCAGGGGACCTTGGTGGCCTGTTTTCTGTTGCTTTTCCTCCTCCCTTTGTGACCTCTCCTCTCCCCCCTCCAGGCCTCTCTTCCAGGCAAAGACTTGGCCCCTACTGGGGTGAGCAGCTCTTTCTCGCTGTGGACATAGGAGGCCTCAGCCTGCCCTGCCCTGCCCGGAGCAGGAGCCTGACCATGTGTGTGATGTCCAGTTGGGCTGGATGGTTAGAGGGGGCAGGTGGGCCAGGCTGCCCTCTGGAAGCGGACTGGGGATCACCTGGCAACCGGGTGACCCTGGCTGAAGGCTGTAGCCCGGTGTCTTGTTGGGCCCCTTCAGGAGCATCGGGACCCTTGGGCGGCGGTCCCACTCCCCAACCCTACAGCCTTCTCAGCTTTTAGGAAGAAAGGGTGGGAGCAGGCAAGGCTGCGGGGACCACGAGCTTCCCCAGGCGGGCAGTCTTCACTGGTGCTCTTGCCCTGAACGTCTGTCAAGACCCATTGCCGCGCCTCCATCTCCTCGTGGTAAGTGCTGGGGACGGGCCTCTGACCAGGCCAGGCTCCAGCTCTGTGTCCCAAGCGGAAATCTGCAGTCGGGTCTGAGGGCGAGTGGAAGTGCAGCCCATGACGGCCTCCTGCCAGCGAGGAGGCATCCCCAGGATAAACCGTTTGTCTGGTTGGGGAAGGCAGGCAGGAGGAACTTCTCTGCAGAGAAGCCACATCCTCCCGGGCCCCGAGTCTCCTCCTTGGAGGCTGTGATGATCCTAAGGGCCTGGGAGGGCCTGCTCCAGCTGCCCCCTTTCCAGAGGAGCAGCCAGGAAGGACGAACCCCCAGTCCCCAAGAGTGCCTCCAGGAAGGGATCCAGCCCCAGCTCCTCTTCAGGGCTGATCCCTGGAGGGGGACCTTTGAGGAGCCCAGTGTCCGCCCGAGGCCTCACTCTCTCTCCTCTTTCTGAGCAGGCCAACCTGTGCCACCAGGACAGTTCTGGGATGTGGTGGTGCTGACAGCAGCCGACGGGGAGCAGGAAGTGGCCTACCAGCTCCAGCTGACCAGAAAGCTCCAGCGAGGGGAGCTGCCCCTGGGCGTCCACTACCATGTGTTTGCAGATCCCACCGGAGCCAAGATTGGTGGGTTCTTGGGGGGGGGGGGGAGGCAAGGCCTAGGGTGGGTCTAGAAGAGGAAGCAGGATCCGAGGGGGGGGGGGGAGGCAAGGCCTAGGGTGGGTCTAGAAGAGGAAGCAGGATCTGAGGAGGCCCCTTCTGGGCCTCCCAGAATGCCCTTTAAGGGAGAATCACAGGATCTGTGGAGGAACCTAATGATGTTAAAGCTCGCTACCTCCCTTCCTCCCCTCACAACCAAAGCCTCCCAGAGCGTCAGGGAGTAAAAGGAGTCTCAGCCGTCCAGGAATGTGTGGCTCTTTGCACATATTGTAAAAGGAAATGCCTTCATAACCAAACAGGAAAGCAATGAGACATTAGAGGCTGAGAACTTCAGCCCGAAGCTCTAGCCTGTGAGTCATGGGGGGGGGGGGGGGGGGGGGAGGGGATCAACAGGACCTGAGTTCAGATCCAGCCTCAGACACGTCCTAGTTGTGAGTCATTTAACCAAGGTGGCCGCCGTTTCGTCCTCTGTAAAATGAGAAGGGAACAGTCAGGATGGCAGAGGGGCTGCCCCAGAAAGATGGCGGCTCAGAAACAGCCTGTGAGCCCCACCCGGGCTTTCAGCTGCTCCCTGAGCTCTCCAGGAGCCGCGGCTGCCCTGGTGGAAGCTGCATCCACTGTGGCAGGCGCCGTGGGAAGGCTCTTCCCCAGCCCTGCTGTGCCCTCCATCAGAAGCCTGTCAGAATCTCCTTGAACCCACTTTCAAAAGCTGGTTGTTAAATGTTCACTTTGGAAACCGGAAAATGTTCCAAACGAGGGCCCTGGACACCGCCGCCCCGTTGATGGCTGAGACTCAAAGTAAGGGAGAAACTGTCAGCGATGCAAGTGGAACTCGGCACAGCAGCCTGCATTGTGCCGGCACAGTTGTGGTTGTTAAACTGCCCACTATTAACGCCCTCCCTCGGATCCTGTTGGATTTATACTGTGGGCTTAGTTCAGGCAAACCTTCCTGTGAAAGAAACTTGGAGGCCCTGGAACTGACCTGCACACAAGGCCAGGAGGCCCTTTTGGAGAGAATGTGGGGGCAGAAATTTCTTGCCTTGCCCCCCCGCCCTAAGTGGCTTCTGGAGGACGTGGTCTGTGTCCCATCATTCAAGCTGGAGGAGCTGTGAGCTGCCTCTCTCTGGCCGCCAATGAGTAAGTTTTTATCAAGTCCCTACTATGTGCCCAGCATTGTGCTAGGGGCTGCGCTTATAGAGCCATCTGGGGAAACCATCCCTGGCCCCCGTTTTTAAATAAATAACTCAGACAAATGGAACCACTTCCTTTAGGTAAGAAAGCCCAAGGGCTCACCTTTGTTGGCTTCAAGCCGATGCCCCGCCTGCCCCTGGGTCCAGGCTTGGACCTGACTTCTGGGCCAGGAAGAAAGCAGCATCAAGATGGTGGAAGTCATGCATTGAAGCAGGTATTTCCCCAGAACCTTGGCCGGTTTTTGTTTGTCTTTTTAAAGACTCAACCTTTTAACTCATTTGTGGAAACCTTAGGAGGGAAATGAAACCTAAGAATCTTTCTGGGAGAGTCAAGGCAGGAGCCTTGTAGGAGAGGAGCATGATGCGGCTGAAGGCGGGCAGACCTCAGTGTCGAGAGTTTAGTTCAAGCCAAATGTCCAGGCAGTAAAAATATCAAGTGTTGGGGCTCAGAGATCAGGACCTTGAGCTCCTCCTCACTGTGTGACCCTGTGCCAGTCACCTACCTCCCCACAGCTGCGTGGCTCTCCACTACAGTAACTCAGAGAGGAAGAGTCCACACTGGCAGCATCCTATGGCCATGAAACCCCATGTCAAGTGAAAGTGAAAAGTGTATGTGTGTACATGCATGCAGGGGAGCATTTTTGTCTACACTCGCCCATTCCCATGTATCCATGTAGAATCACCAAACAATGGGCTTCTAAAGGGACCTGAAAAGATCATCAAATCCAACAGATTCTTTATACAGATGGAGAAACTGAGGCCCACAGGGACAGGGGGTGACTTGCCTTGGTCAGTTAAGTCCAACAGTCAGCATGGCAGAGTCTGGACTCTAACTCATGCCATCCGGCTACACATTCATTTTCATTCCACTGTGCCAAGACTGCCCATTCAATAACTCATCACATTCATCCTTTACATCTTTTCCCCCCAAGAGAACCCTACTATAAGTGTATTTTTTTTTTAATCCTCAAGATCTAAATTTCACAGCCAGTGTTAAGAAAGTAATTCTACCTGTAAATGTAGCTGTGTGTGGACATATGTGCACATGTATGTTTAAATGTGTGTTCAGTTATTTTTGTGAGTTTTCTATGGCTTAACATCTTGAAGTCCTAACAGACCATAGTGCTACCTCCATTAATGAGTTATGTTTAAGTGATTTTAATTTATTTTCTTTTTTTTTTTAATTAAGGAAATGGAGGATCAACCCTTTGTGCCCTTCAACATTTGGAAGAAATATATGGAGAAATGTGGAGTAGCTTTACCATCCTCTTAATTCATTCTGGTAAATTCATACTTCCCTCGCTTACACGTTTCTATTTCACCTTTGATAGAGTAGAGCCTTTGTCCTCCCCTTTGGGAAACTTCGCATTTTGGGGTATCTTTGAAGTTATTCCTCTTTGAAAGCAAACATTTCATACATGCCTTGCTTTGATAGTTTCTCATGTTGGAAGCAGCATAGTGTCGTTTTCTCTTTTAGAATATTCTTTAGATTGTAGATCACGTACTTGGTCATCAACTTTTCATCAGAGATGGCTTTGATCTGTCGATTGAAACTTACTTTCTTAAGGCTGAACTCATCAAAACATCACCATCTGTTGTGGATGGCATGGGGGGGGGTCTCTGCATTGGGTGGGAAGTTAGTGTAAACACCCTCCAACACTCTTGGACTCTGTGCAATGCCGTGTTTGTCTGGGCAGTGAACAAAGCAGGTGTCAGAGCTCCAAGGTCAAGACCTACTGGCTGCCCCATTGCTGCTTCCATGTTCTCCTTCCTGCCACCCCCATCCCTCAGTAAGCACTCTTCCTATAGGTTCACACTGTCCACAACTGTTACCCAATTTAAATCCTGAGAGTGATTTTCTTCAGAAACACCCCTCCCTCCCCCCAGCCACCTCCTTTCCTTCCTCGGCAAGGTCAGTGCCCAGCTCACTACTTCCCCTCCTCAACTCCTGCCTTCATACGAGGGGCCCTCAGCACACATTTGAACTCACTCTCAAACACCGAAGCACTCAGTCCCTCAACCTGCTCACATCCTATGACCACCTCTGCCATCCCACCTCGGCTACTTCAAAGGTGCTCATACTTGGGCTTGCCATACCCACAACATGTATCACTGTTATATTCAAGAATTCCAGAATCCCCCCATCTGACTATAATCTATGGGCCTCCCATCTTGCCAAACCCACCTTTGACAGACCTTTTTCTGCTTTCAGATTATCATGTATATGTATGTCAAAGGCAGAAAACTGCATTATTTTTAACATGTCTATAATTTTTACCCTTCTCTACTCAGAATTCACCTGAATTAGTAAGATTGATTATATCTGATTCATGAGAGAATTTTCAAAACTTACCTCTCAAATTTTGTACTCTGTTAAGTGCCTTCTAGTGCATTCGAAAGCTCCTGCTTCAACTAGAGGTACAAAATGGTTTTACCAGTTCTTGCCCATCATCCTTTTTCTAGACATAATTTCATTTGTCTAGTTCATTTGGCAATTTTTTATAGAACCCTCATTGGCGGTGAGGCTCTGTGTTGGGTACCGGCCCACATTCACGCCCAAACCTAAGACAGGCCGATGGTGAGGTAGAATTTTCTTCCACCTATAGCCTTTCAGACTATGTCATTTCAGATGACTGACTTTCAAGGTCCTTGTTTATCTTTCTTCTCTTTTGAATTAGGCTCTCAATAGAAGAAAGCTACATCTCATGTATATGTCCAGGACCATTTCAGCCAATGACTCACTAGGGTCCCTCTCTCTTCATTTTTCTTCAGAAGGTCTCTAACTTCTTCTTGCCAGGAATGACTTTTTCAGTGATCTCCTTGGTTTTTCCAGGTGGCTACAGTCAACGCCTCCCCAATGCAAGTGCCCTGGGAAAAATTTTTACAGCTCTACCTCTGGGTGATCCCATTTACCAGATGCTGGAGTTAAAACTGGCCATGTACATTGATTTCCCCTCCCATATGAGTCCTGGAATTTTGGTGACCTGTGCAGATGACATAGAACTTTACAGTGTTAGAGAAACTGATATCCTGAGGTTCGATAAGCCTGGCTTCACAGCTTTGGCTCATCCTTCTGACTTGATCATTGGTACAACACACGGGGTTTTTGTGCTAGAACATTCAGATGACTCAGAATGTGGAGACCTCGAGTACAGGACTTGCCATCGTTTCCTGCATAAGCCCAGCGTACAGGAGATGTATCAGGCCAGTGCTGTAAGAAAGAGGAATCCTTCCCCAGAGAACTTTGCATCCGGGGACCTCAGCGCTCAGAACTTGCACTCTGATATTGTCTACACAGACAGCCTGTTTTACATGGATCATAATTCAGCCAAAAAGTTACTGGCCTTTTATCAACAACTCGGGGCCCTGACCTGTGAAATCGATGCCTACGGAGACTTCCTGCAAGCCCTAGGCCCTGGCGCCACAGTGGCATATACCAGGAATACTGCCAACGTGACCAGAGAAGAGTCTGAGTTGGTCGGGATAAGGGAGAAGATCTTCCATCTCCTCCAAGGGATGCCTCTCAATGTCATCACTCTCAACAACTCCAAATTCTGTCACATTGGCACAACGCAGGAGTATTTGTATCATTTCACCTCAGATAGGAATCTGAAATCTGAGCTTGGCTTATTCTCCAAAGCTGTCAGCATCTTTCCAGGGGGCTCTGAATGCTCCAATGAAACCACTTGTGTCATTCAAAGCATAGTAGAATCAAAGTGTTCTTTGGCCCCAGGCTCAGTGGTCGAATATTCCTGGCTGGGACCCGATGTCACAGTTGGAGGCAACAGCATCATTAGTGGCTGTCATGTTGTCTCAAAGGCCACAGTTCCTCCCAGTTCTTTCCTGTGTACTCTAAGCTTAAAGGTGAATGGGCGCTTGGTATACGCCACTATGGCGTATGGGGTAGACGACAAGCTGAAACAGAATGTAAAGGTACTGTCAGACCTCCATTCCCTGCAGTTTTGTGGCCTGGAATTTCTGGCATGCTTAGATCTCTGGGGCCTGAAAATTACTGAAGATCTATTCTCCGGCAACAAAAGCAGCCTGAGTTTGTGGACTGCTCGGATCTTCCCAGTATGTCCATCTCCGAATGATTCTGTGGGGGCCTCCTTGAGGCTGCTGGAGGCTGTGAGGAGCAGGTCGCCATTTCATCTGACCAGCTATGAACTCTTGTCCATTGAAGAAATGCTCTTCTACAAAGATGTGGAAGACATGATGAAATGGAGGGAGCACCTTTCTGAAGAAATCGGTTTACAGCGGTGCCAAGCAGATGTGTAAAAGTCACTTTGGGGAATGCTGTACTCACGTTCAGTTTAAGCAACCTTGCTTTCAAGGTTGCAGAGCCTAGGAATTATGTCTATTTTTTCTTTGTTTCACTGAAGTAGAAATAATGAAATTGCATTAGCAGTGTCATTGTAGCATAACATTAATAATGCAAAAATACAGATAAACCGTTCTTTTGATGAAGGAATTAATGAAATATTTCAAACCTCCAAGTACAGAAAGAGACAGATTTTCTGAGAACATTCATTACTCTTTAGGGAGCTTTTTGAAGAAGAATTTAACAACTATGAACATATTAACTAGGACATTCATGGAAACAATATTAAAAAAATCAAACCTAGTAGTCATTTCAGCAGTGTGGTCTGGCATACAGTAAAAGAGTATTTTATTTGGTATTTTCCTTTTAGAAAGGATTTAGGATTTGTATGACATTATTTTGGCTAAATAATATCACAAATAGTTTTAAATGTAATTTTCCTCAAAGCGTAAATGAGGGCTGGAAGAAATAAGGCAACTTTAGAGGTTCTTCTGTTGCCTACAAAGGGCATTGTTCTTTTAGTCCAATAAAAGCTCGAGATAATTTATTTAATCCCACCCTGAAAAGTAATTCCCTTGAGATGAACTAATCAAAATATCATCTCTTTAGGCCCATTCGATCCTCAAGAACCTTCTTAATAACCTTTTCTCCTTAGAAATAAAGCTGTAGCTAGCAAATTCAAATTAAATTAATGCTCAACAATCAGAAGTTGTTTTAAAGTCAGAATTAGCTCAGAGTCTTAGTGGTTCAGCATTCAAGAAAAAAAAAAGGAAAATTTTATCATTGTGTTTGTTTAGTTTTTCCAAATCTCAATTAAGAGACTATTTTATCCTACCCAGATGGAAAGGGATGGCATTTATGTGCTCGTATGTATTTTGAATCGATGATTTTGTTCAATCTCTGGGAAATCTCTGTTATATACACTCCATGAAAGATGATGCTAAGGGATGATGGGTAATTAGAATGTCCTGATCATCAGCTAACATAAATCTATCCATTTGTTTCATCTTTTATTACTATACTGTGTAATACAAATGTTGAGTTACAAGATACTTCATTTGACTTGTCCACACTGGGGAAACTGCCAATCAGTGATAAAATCGGAGGAAATCAGCAGGAAAGAAAGAGCGATCTGGGTAAGATACAGAAGAAAAACATTAATGAAAATAAGATTGGGTTGTGAGCTCAGGTTGGTTGGGTGTCCTATTGAAACATATCAAGCTTTTGTATCAAGTGGTAGGCAAATTTGTTGTGATTTTTAATTGCTATGAATAAACCCAAGTAATAAATTCATATATGCCCTGATGTCTTCATCAGTGCACAACAGTTGCTCAACCAGCAACATTTTTTACACAGTTAAAAAAATAGTACCTGTCAATAGCACTTCTCCTTGGCAGAAGGGGAGAAACAAGTCAGGACTTACAGACTTTGGCCCCTGACCTCACCCCCAGCTCCTCACCTGTCTACCATCCAGGCAGCAGTAACACAGTAGTCCTAGTTTTCCTTCCTTTCTTTGCAGTGGCCCAGAAGAACTCATAACCTCCATCCTGTTCAGCTGTGCTTGCTGTCCATGAATTGTTAACTTCAAGCAGGGCCCAAAATAGCTTCCTGCCTGTTCTCTGATGTTGTTCCGCTCTCTGACCTGTCCATGGACACGAAGGCCATCCCCTGTGCTTGGAACATGCTCCTCCATCTTCCCTGCCCACTGAGATTTTGCTTATCTTTCAAGGGCTGGCCTAGGTCCCAACTATCTCCTCCATTACAGCTGGCCCAGTCTTCCAAGCTTCATCTTTTTCCTCCCTCACATTTTCCTGAAGCATGTTGGTTGTTCTCGCCTATGCTCTTGTCACGCAAACTACTGCAGGTCATATTTATTGTGTGCTTGACATCCCTCCAAATTTATGCATTACACCAAGTTGGAAGGGAAAGATCACACTCTAGAGCAGATTTAGGATTTGAAAAGACAGGCTGGAAAATGGGGCCAAATCAAATAAGAAATTGGATTGGTGACGAAGAGGATGGCTCACACTTTCAGAAATCCAGGCATCACAGAGTGTCAGAATTTTTAGGGACCTCAGTGTCCATCTAGTCTGCCTCGTACCAGAAAAACAATCCCCTCTATAACCTATGTGACAGTTGGTCATCCTGCCATTGATTGAAGATATTCAGGGAAATGGAGCCACTCACTACCTCCTCAGGCATTACCTTCCATGCTGGACAAGCTTTAGAATTAGTATTGATTAAATAGCAAAAATGGACCAGAAAAAAAAACACGAGCTATATGTGGCCAGTTGGCTATTTAAGCTACCTCCTCTGCAAGCAGGCGGAGCCACTCACCCTCCTGAGTCCCTGGTTCCAAGTAAAAGGGCCAACTTCCTGTCCTCCATCATAATGTTCCTTTCCCAAGCAGCTCTGATTGGAGGGCTCGGACCTCATTCTAGACAAGACGAGGCTTCCTAACAGCAGGACTTGAGGATGAGTGCAGAGGGCATGTTTCCCAGCATAGTGGCTAGCTAAGAAAGAACTTGTCTCCACCCTACCAGTTTTAACCAAACACAAAAAATGTAGACACCTGGAGAAGACTCCACCGGTGACCTCGGGGAAATACAGTTTGCATTTTAGCCTTCAAAATCAATAGCTTTTTACCTTTGAAGTCAAAAGGTTGTTTGGGGGGCCAAAATGGGGTACAAATAAATATTAACTTTCCACACATCAGGCTTAAGTTTGCTGTTTTGTGATTCATCCCACGGCTCATAATTCTGTCTTCAGACCCCAAAACCCAAGTCTAATACTTGAGGTATTTGAAGAGCTCTCAAATGCTTCCTTGTCCGACTCCATCCCCACCCCAGCTTTCCCTTCTTGAGGCTAAGCATCTTCAGATCCTTCTAGTCATTCTACTGTGGCATAGCCTGGAGGCCCTTCACTAGTCTGCTTTCCCTCCTCTGGATCTGCTCCAGCCTAGCCATGTTCTTTCTGAGACCTCGTGCCGGGCATCACTGGACACAACACTTCAGATGTGGCCTGACCAGAGCAGAGTAGTGATAAGGGCTGTAATGGCGATGAGCCCATAAATGCTTCACAGATGGTGTCTCATTGGATCATCACCCACACTGGGAAGTGACTGCTGTTATTCCCATTGTATGGACAAGAAAACAGGATAAGGGATTGGCCTGGTCGCACACAGGCCGTCCATAGCAGGGGCTGGCCTTGGAGCCAGGCCTTCTCTGAGGCAGACTCATCCACCCCACCATCCTGCCTCGACATTTGTTAAGTCACTTAATAAATGATCATCTCACTGAACCACTTTGAATAGTTGAAGGCCAAGTTGCTAAGTTGATATGCTTCAGGTTGCTGGGCATGGTGTCCGCTGTTCTGTGACTGCACGTTGTGAGAAGGACCCCTCGAGCAGCCCTCACCTTCTCCTATGGGCCTGCCTTTGCACCAGCCTTCAGGGAGATGGAGAAAGTGCAGTGTAAACACATTCCCCATTCTGGGCTGGCCTATCACATTTGCATTCCATTCTCTAGAAGAGCTGAATTAAGAAGGCCTGAGGTCATCGGTTTCTAACCAGGGACCAAGTCCAGCCTCCACATACTCTAGATTAAGAGCTGAGACTTGGGGAGCAAAAGGGATCCCCCTTCCCCCAGTCACATAGGTAGTAAGCATCAGAGGCAGGATCTGAACTCGGTCTTTAGCAATCTACCTAACAATAAGAATGAATTAACATTTATAGAGCACCCACTATGTGTCCGATGCTGACTAAGCTAAGCACTTGATCATTTTTATCTCATTTGATCATCACAACAACCCTGGGGGATAGATGCCGTTATTGTCTCCATTTTACAGGTGAGAAAACTGAGGCAAGCAGAGATGAGGTGATTTGCCCATAATCGTAGAGCTAGGAAGTGTGAGACCCAATCTTAGATCTAAGATCTTCGAGCTTCCTGACTCCAGATCCAGTGTATCACCTGGCTCTCCTGTATAATGATGTCTCTTTAAAAAATAAAATAAAACCGGTTTCTGGACTTGCTCTGGCTGGTGAGCCCAAGACGTGATACTTCCTTTACCACTACGTGAAAAGTGATGCTCTTTGGAATCTGGAGCGTATAGGGCATAGAAGAGATATTAGCCTTTCTTTGACGAGCTCGTATTTCTGGTTGGGCACAGCCTCCGGAGCCCAAGGCCACCATCTATTACCAGCTGCTGAACCCAGACTGCAGGAAGCTGACTTGTGACTGGCCTGAGGTCCCAAAGGCAGAGTGGCCAAGCTCTCACTTTCCCTCCATCACAGAATCCCATCGCCTCTCCTTGGTGACAGCCAGCCATGGGGGGCAACAGCCCAAATCTACAAACGTCACCCGTCACCAAGCCGCCGCCACCCAGAACCAGGCAGAAGCGGAAAACAAGCGTTTTCCTAGCTATTGCCGTTTGCCCAAAGTGACCCCAAAGACTCCGTGATAACGCTATATTTTATGTTGTTCAGCTGCATAAAAATGTACCTGTCCGTGCACACCAGGAGCAGAATGACAGACGCAGGAGGCGGCAGAGCCCTTGTAGGTCCTTGGAGCCTGCCCGTGAATGGCCTGCGGGTCCTGCAGGATCCCTGGTGTCAGGGCTGGGCTGCTCTTCCATTTCTCCATTTCCAACAGCTAATGCAGGTGCTTTATTTGGGAGTGACCGGACTGTTCAATGGCAGAAGGGAAGAGGGTGGAAATGACTACTATGTGCCAGGCACTGTGCTGAGCGCTTTCACAAAGATTATTTCACTTGATCCTCAAGACGAACTTGGAAGGTAGATACTATTCCTCTTACCATATAGAATGTGCTCTTCAGTGGACCGTCTCCCGTCATCTAGATGAAGAGGGGACCTCCAGGGATGGGAATGACTGAGAATCAGTGGCAGGCCCTGGGGACAACATGGCCCGGAGATGGGCTCAGGGGGATGACGGTGGATGGAGACGGTCCACTGAAGAGCACATTCAATGGGGAGTAAAGGAGGTTCAGGCTAGCTGCACCGGGCATTTGTATTGTATCTTGCACTGCTTGGGAAGCCATGGGGTGAAGTGACGTGGTCAGACCTGAGGGTGAGGAAGGGGATTTGGGCAGATTGCACAGGGAAGAGACTGAAAGCAGGAGACCAGTCAGAAGGCAGACGACCTTCTAGCCCTTGGCCTGCGGAACAGAACAACTCAGAGATGGCCACACCACTATGGTTTCCAATAAATATTGCTTCATAGCAGCTTACTAGCCCAGGAGACTCGAGGGCATGTAAGACAAAGCCTTTGACACTGAGGAGCCTCTATCAAGAGCTGAATTGTAAATGGGGAGGAAGGAAGTAGCCTTCTTTAGGTAGAATGGCCAGGTAGAGGAACAAGGAAACATGGCTCCCAGCACCAGAAACTGAGGGCTGGAAAGGGTTCCAAGCCATCTAGTCCAACCTCTGCACTTTATACATGAGGAAACTGAGGCACAGACTGGTTAGGGGAAGGGCCCATGTCATGAACGTAATAACATCGCTAGGATTTCAACTCCTCCGACTCTACTGGATTGGCCTCTCCCCAACCAAAATCTGAGTTCTAGGAGGGCAGATACTGACCCCCCAGAGAATGAAGAGCTGCTCAAACAATGGAATGTTTTCTTTCTCCACAGCTGCCCATTGATCAAGAGTGACTTGGAAGGGATTCCTTCAAGAGGAAGTAAGACTAAAAGACGTCTAATGTCCAGGAGGGCTCAAGTTCCATGATTCTCCTAAAGATGAATTAAATATTTTACTTATTTTAATTTTAATATTCAAAATGTTTAGCTCGTAGGAGTCAGTCAGCAAGGGTGGATTAAGCAGCCACTGTATGTGAGGTGCCAGTGCCAAAGTCAAAAAGGTGATTCTTGCAGGGCAAGGAACCTGGGCTAATGGGGAAGACAACCTGTAGAGAACTGGGAAGGTGCCCAGTCTATAGGTTATCAGCAGAAGGGAAGCACAGAGCGAAGGAAGGCGCTTAGCAGTGAGGAGAACCTGCAAAGTCTTCTTTCAGAAGGTGGCTTCGGAGTTGAGTCTTACAGGAAGCCAAGAGACAGAGGCAAGAAGGAATTGTGCTGGCTCAAAAAGAAATGTGGAAAGTCACACATCAGAAAGATGGCTGAGCACAGAAAACAGGCCTTGAAAGTGATCTAAATCTAATACGAAAGAAAGAATTTAACTGTTTTGGTTCATGTGTCACTTACTAGTTTCTAAATGGCAAAACCTTTTGGCAGTCATCACAGATTTAGATAATTTCTCCAAGTGTTAGAATTTGCTTTTGACTACTCAAGTTAGCGAAACTCTTCATAAAATATCACAGAGATTTCATGGTTTCCAATCAATGGCATATGCAAAAGACTTTCTGTGCATTATTTATTCTGAGCAGTTCGTGGACTATGTCACCAGCCCCTCATGGTCTGGGGTTAGGTGGACGTTTCTTCTCTTCTACACTTGATTTTTTTCCCTTCATCATAAGAAGAGAGTTTTACTTTTCCCCCATAGCCTCGGACAAGTAGAATGCTAACCATACTTTGGTCTGGGCTTTACCACACTACGTTACCTAGGCTGCTCCCGTTTCTCCAGGGATGTTCCCATAGTTCCATTGAAGCCCCAAACAGAACTGCTTTCCAGAATCTCCAAAAGAATCAGTTCAGTAATTTAAGGATCTTCGGATAATTGGCAAGAATGTGCTTTGGCACATTGTACACAATAACATACCCATCCATACACATACGTAGATGACTAGAAAATAGCAGCATAGATTTATTTACTGAATACTCGGGATGAAAACATTCATTTCTTGGGGAGAAATTTCAGCTACAAAACCAATTTGCCAATCTACCAAATGGCGTTTAGGCTTTTTGTTTGTGTGTTTGATTGGCATAGAGTAATTTTTGTTTCCATACCAAATCTAACTAACCATTTACCATGGACAGAAAACAAAGATGGAGGAGATTCAGCCTCAGCACATCAGGTAGGAATTTTCCTTAGTCCCTGTTTCTTGTAAAGCTGCACTAACCCAGGAACAAAGGGCTGTCAGAGAAAAGATCCAGGGACCTCTCAGGAAGTCCAAGTCATGAGAGAGCCATCTCAGCCTAGGCCAAAAGTACATTTAACCTTAAAGACCCTGGGTGGAGTGAAGGAAGGAGCACTCCATTACAAGCCTGGGAATATCGAGGGGGGAAACCATCCCAAAGTGCATCTGCCCTGGGAAGGAAAAGACTTCGTTTCTGACCTTGTTCCATCATTCCTTTACTAATTTCCACCTGGCCGAGGTTGTGTGGGGAGTGAGGGGAGTGGGGGATCGCCGTTAGCACATTTGTGCAGCAAGCTTCTGCTCCAGCATTGGGGCAGCAGAACCTCTGAGCTTTAATAAGATCTAATCCCTGCCAATATCTTGTGCAGTCATTTGGGTTGTGGGGGCCATGATGGTGGCTGCAGGAGGGCCAATGACTTTTCTCCTTTGTCCTTGACTTTTCTTCTCAGATGTTCACTTTTACTCTCCAGCACCTTCTTGATGGCATGGACCATTTGCAATCACAGGGTGGATAGCTCTCTAGATCCCAGGGGTCTTTGAGCCAAGACTACTGTTCTCCGAGTGCACCATGGTTTGAGGGATCACTGAGCCCCCTCAAAGGAGGGAATGAGACCAAAGAAACCATATTCATATTTTTTTAGAGAAAGCAGTTGGTGCTTGTTGTTGATGTCCAAACAGTACCTCTCTCCCTCCCCCACTCTCATCCTGAGGCCTTAGTTCTAGCTTAATCTAGCTCCCCCAACCATTGATCTGGAGCTTAAAGAGCCTCTTATTTTCCATAGAAGGAAATTGAGGCTCTGGGGTGAAGGGTCTTGTCCAAGGTCCCACATGGAGGAAGCATCAGAGGTGAGCTTTTACTGCAGAGGCAAAGAAAACCACAAAGTGGACCTCGGGCAGCCCCATTTAAATCTGGGGGCATGTATAGCCCTGTATAATTCCTGCTATGAATAGTAAGAGTAGGAGAAAAATGAGTTCTTAGACTCTCCATAATCATAAAGCCCTTTCCAGTGACCAAGAAGATGTGCTTTTCCTTTCTTTTCCACCCTTACCTTCTGTCTTAGGATCAGTGCTAAGACACAAGAGCAGCAAAGCCAGGCAATTGGGATTAAGTGACTTACCCATGATTACATCACTAGAAAGCATCTGAGGTCAAATTTGAACCCAGATCCTCCAGCCTCCAACCTAACGCTCTATCCACTGTGCTCCCTAGCTATCCCAACTCGATGTACTTCTAATGGAATCACATCAAGTTCATTTTAGTACTCATAAAGTTCAGCAGACAAATGTTGGGACAATCCATGGAAGGTTCTTCTTGGAGAGGCAAGCAAAGAAATCAGAGGGCTTTTGTCATGTGTCCAAAGACAAGAAGAAGCCCAAATCCAAGGTCTACATCCATGTCTTAGCACAGTGGCCATGGTGGGCATGTTCCACGAAGACTATCTTGGAGATATTCACAACTTATGGGAGGGCGAAGGAGCGAAAGAACGCCAGGAAGAAATCTAGAAGCACTTCCCAGTTACATCAAGATGCATTCGAATGGTTTGGTGAGCAGAACAAAAGTGCTCTTAAATGGGGAAAACAATGGAGCAGTGAGAAATGAGAAGACAAGGCTTATAGAGCCATAAAGGCCCTTCGTGGTCAACATCAATCATTTCTTAAGGAAAAGAGTTTAGAGACATTGAGCGTGGTGGGCAATAAGTAACGTCACAAACGTGAAGGTGATTCTATTCTGGAACGAGTGGATGACTGAACGCTGATGTGGGGAAGAGCTCCAATCAGACGATGGCGGGACAAAACAAAGGACGCAGTTCCTCTGGGACAGTTAAATTAGTCTTTGGTAATAAAAAGTATTCTATTTTGTGAGTTTATTAAGGATTACTTGAAATCAAAGAATAAAGAAAATGCTAAGTAATAACTCACATGCCCATGGCTGACTAGCCAATTCAGAAACCTTGCGCTTAGCTTACTTACTACATCCTTGCAAAATGGAAGAGAGCCCATTAAGTACTAATTGTGATCTCGCCCAGGTGGAGACTCAGGTGAGATTATAGGGAATTCTGGGAAATGCCGAGAACTTCTGGGGATTGAAGTCTGGGGTTCAAATCTCCATTTTTACACCACTGAGGAAGAAAAATGGCACCTACCAATGAGACTGGCGGGGCTACACAGGGAACTCACTGCACAACTTAGATTGACTGATTGCTTGATTGAATTTAGAATATTTTCCCATGGTTCCATGATTCATGTTCTTTCCCTCCCCTCCCATAGCCAAGGCACAATTCCTCTGGGTTTTACATGTGTCATTGATCAAGACCCATTTCCATGTTACTAATATTTGCAATGGGGTGATCGTTTAGAGTCTCCATCCCGTCATGCCCCCTTCAGACCACCACTTAGATTTTGAAAAGCAACGTGTGGACAACGAGAACAAGTCCAGGCAGGAAACAAAGATGACCATCAGGGTGTTGTACTGTCTTGTCAAAAGAATGTTCCCAGCATAAAGCTCAGGATGGGTTTTGCCTGACAAGGGAATGGAGGGACAACAAGAGGATTCGCTTTGTGGCATTAGCTGCCTGGCTGGTTCTTGTCCTTGTACCCAGAAAGGCCCAAACTGACATCTCCGGGTTGGGGTCAGAGTGGCCAGCTGGGAGCCATCGGGCAACCACGAGCTCGGACAGTGTGACAAAGGAATGATCCAGAGACTGAAGGGCAGAGCCTGGGGGCCAGGCTGAGGTTGGCATCCCCAGCAGGGGATGGTGGAGGAGGCTTGGAATCTGGAGGGAAGAAGCCAAGGGTGGCAGGCTGATCAGAGATTGCTCTCCCGAGCCATACAAAAATCCCTCATCGATCCTCATCACCATCCCCCAAAGACATTGGGTCTCTCAGCTCTGGGGGGAGGGACAAGGAGATGCAGACAGACAGGGACTTCCTTGCCCTCTTTCCTGCAGACGCCAGCCTGCAGACATCTTGCGCATCTCACCCCATGTGTTAGAACAAAGTCAGTTATCTTAAATGGACTTTGAGAGCTGATTTCTCTCTTTCCCCAAGGGAAGAGGTTCCCCCATTCATCAGCCATTCCAGGGGAGTAAAGGCAGGGTTAGTGGAGACACAGATCTGAAGAAGCCTGAAGGGGCTCCATCGCACCCTCCTTCGACCTTCTGGGATCATCTACCTTTCCTCCATTATACCCAAACCAACCCTCTAATACAACAGCCTGTGTGAGCATTTGCAATGGGCACATCTCGAAATGTGCCCATCTCATGTTTCTTTGGGGCGACTGGAGTTCTGCGTTGCCCCTAGAGCACAGAGCTCCTGGGAGTCACGCAGACCATGGGAGACAGTCCTGGGCCACTGTCTCTGCTGTCTCACAATCAATACGAAACCGAGAGACCTTGAGAGAGTCCTCTTACCACTTCTGACCTCTGGGTGAGCTCTCACCTTGCGGGAGTTCTCTGTAAGATGGTCTTTTGGGCAGATGTCCCTTTGGCACTCAAACACGGTGTTCTCCCATCCGCAGAAAGAGCTCTGAAGCGGAATCTAATGCTCGACAGTTCAGCACAAGAAAGGACCTCAGTAGCGGCTCTCTTCTCTTGCCAGGTGATCTTTAGGATCGTCTTAAGACAGTTCAAACAGAAGCAATTTAGGTCCTTGGCATGATGCTGGCACAGCGTCCAGGCTTTACAGGCAATGCGTCACCCCAACAGCCCCAGCCTGGTGATCCCTCCTCCTTCTCTCCCCCGGTTTACTCTGACGATTCCTGCATCCATCTCATCATCTGTGGAAAGCAGACAGACTGATGATGTATTATCTCATCGAAGGCCAGCATCGGTGAAAACACACTGGAAAGCACCAAGCCCTGCCTGATTCTGCTGGGGCCTGGGAAAACCGAGAGCATCACCCATTACCCAGAACCCCTCACGGAACTATAGTGCATGTTGTTTGCTGTCTAGGCAATGAATGAACCACTGAATTGTGCAACTACAGACGGATGAAAACCGTGCTTGATGTTTTTAAGACACTGCCGTAGTTATTTGGAAGATTTCTGAAAAATAGGCATTTACCAAATGGGCCACATCATTATGAAAAGTAACAGTAAATAGTAACCTGCACCTACTGGTACATTTCTAAAACACATTCATGAGAATAATCTACATCCCGTCTTTGTCGAAGGTATACAAGGCGTGTCATAAAACATTGAAGAACAAGTTCTCTGGGGAGAAGGCACACGCAGCCCACTTGTAGGGATTATCTGCCTCCTTACATTTGTGCCGCTACTTTCAAAAATCTAGGCAAGAATGGAGCGATAAATAAGGCCCTGATGTGTGGCCTTTGCTCACTTCTGAAGTGTCAGTGCCATCCCTGAAAATTTGACCATTAGCTCTCCTGTGCCTCTGGAGAGACGAGACAGCAACAAGTAGCCATTTGCAAATGGACCACATACTTAAAGCAATGCAGGTATGGAACTGGAAAGAGGACCACTAAAAAGGGGAAACATTTAAAAAACGAACAAATCTCAATTTGTGTCTTTCATTTATTGTGTATAAAAACAATTAGAGAAATTAAAAAACAGCTAACAAAAAGAAAGTATAGGAGATGCTGCCAACATAATTGATTTGACTACTTCACTAAGAAAAAAAAGAGGGAGGAGGGGAAATCCAAAAACTATATGAAAGAAAGAAAGAAAGAAAGAAAGAAAGAAAGAAAGAAAGAAAGAAAGAAAGAAAGAAAGAAAGAAAGAAAGAAAGAAAGAAAGAAAGAAAGAAAGAAAGAAAGAAAGAAAGAAAGAAAGAAAGAAAGAAAGAAAGAAAGAAAGAAAGAAAGAAAGAAAGAAAGAAAGAAAGGAAAAGAAGTTAATAAGTTAAAGGAAATTCCAAAACTCTGGAAAGGGGTGCCAAATAGAAAAGCATGTGGGGCTGAAGGATTAAAGTGAGAGAGCCTGACTGAATAGGGTCACCTTTAAAATAACTTGATGACACAAAGTACTGCCTTTATGGAGAGAGGTAAGGGGAACTCTAATTCAGGAAGAAAGAAAAAACAACCCACAGGAGCCAAATGGAAGAAAATGGAAAGCTAAGTCATGATTTTAAAGGTAAATAGATTACACCAAAAAATGAAACAAACAACAGGTTATATAAAAAACTAAATTCACAGTCTGTTGTTTATTTGAAAAATACCTAACAGGGTAAACATCGTGGCAGTCTAGACACAGGACTCTTTCTCTCCTCAGCACCTACTAATATAGACTACCTCAAAAGACCAAAAATCTCAAATTCATATGAACAAAGGGACTCTACAGTAGGGTGCAGCATTGGAGGCACATGGGATTTGAGCATTTCCACACTATAAGGGGATGAAAAAGCCCCCACCTAAATATGAGCTGATCTGCCCTCACCCACTCCACCTATGGAGCCAGAGTCATAGCCAGCATGTGCTAGAATCAGTGAGTGAGCAAGGGGCACCTCTGGAGAGAGTGAGGGGCACCACTAGGACCCTGGCAGCTGACTGAGACCACTGAGGACCTACTCTTGAGAGCAGCTAGACCTGAAACCCCAGCAGGCTGAAGAGTGCAGACTGAGGGGCACTCGCGGGAAGATAGCGCAGAGAAGGGCAGCAAATAGCAGAAGCTGTGGAGATTCAAAAGTTTGCCCTAGGCAAAATCCTTTCTCCTTAACTCCATACACAGAGAGCCCACACATCTCACTCAGATTTCTGTCTGAAAAGGGAAGGAAAAACCACCACAGTGATGGCAATTAGTACTCAGAAACAACAACCTCCCTCCACCAAGAAAAACAAGAAGGGGTTGATCCTGGAAAAAATTGTACAGAGGAAAAACCCAGGCTACAGAGGAAATAGAGGAGGAAATTCAAACAAATGCACCAAAACCTTCCCTCAAAAATGGAAATTGTCCACAAACTCTTGAAGAATTTAAATTGGAGCTTATCAAAAAGATGGAAGCTTTCTGGCAAGAAAAGTGGGAAATAGTTCAAAGAGAAAATAACAGTTTAAAGGACAAGAACTCCCAATTGGAGAAACAGATAGAAATCACGAAAAGCAGGATTGACCAAACTGTAAAGGAAAACCAGTCTTTAAAGACCAGAATTGGGGAAATGAACGTCAATGATCTTGCAAAACAGCAAGAATTAATAAAACAAAGTCAAAAGACTGACAAAATAGGAGAAAACATAAAATATCTCACTGAGAATATAACAGATCAGGAAATCAGATCAAGGAGAGACAATTTGAGAATCACTGGTCTACCTGAAGAGCCAGAAATAAACAGAAATCTTTACATCATTCTAAAAGAAATTATCCAAGAAAACTGCGATGATATTCTTGAACAAGGGTACAAAATAGACATTGAAAGAGTTAGTCAAACACCCTCTACACTAAATCCTCAAAAGACAACTCCCAGGAATGTAACTACCAAATTCAAGAGCTTTCAAGCTAAGGAGAAAATTCTACAAGAAGCCAAAAAGAGACAATTCAGATATCAAGGAGCATCAATCAGGATTACACAAACCTGGCAGCTTCCACACTAACAGACCACAAAACTTGGAATATGATATTCAGAAAGGCAAGAGAATTGGGTCTTCAACCAGGGATCACCTATCCATCAAAACTGACTACATACTTCCAGGAGAAAGTATGGGCATTCAACAAAACAGAAGATTTCCAAGTATTTGTAAAGAAAAGACCAGAACTAAGTGGAAAGTTTGATATCCAAACACAAAGATCAAGAGAAACATGAAAAGGTAAATAAGAAAGAAAAGGGAGAAAACGTTTTTATTCAAACTTTCTTCTTTAAGGGCTTCAATAAGATCAAATTATTTATATTAATATATGTGGGAAATGTTATTTGTAATTCTCAAAAATCATATTCACTATTATGGTAATTAGAAGAATCATTCACAGGTAGAGATTTGGGTAATCACTGATATAAGATGATATGCAAAAAAAAATAGAAAAAGGGAGTCGGGAATCAAAGGTGGCCCCAAGAGATACTTGAAGAAATAAAATAACTAGGATAATCTTTATCACACAGAGATATGCATGGGAAGGGGAAGGGAAGAATACTCTTATAAGAAGGAGAGGAAGAGAATGCTAATAGGTAATACTTAAACCTTACTCCCAATGAAATCAATGCTGAGAGGGAAGAGCATCTAGATCCAGTGGGGTCTTGAATTCTATCATACCCTAAAGGGAAAGTGAAAAAAGAAAACTAAGGGGGGTTGGGGGGAAGGGAGTACAAAAAAGGAGGGAAAGAAAGGGGGGAGGGAACTTAACAGACCCTAAAAAATAAGAAGGGAACAAAAAGGGAGGGGCTAGAAAGGGAAGCATATTAATGAAGGGGATTAGGGGGACTGATTAAAAGCAAACCACTGGTTTAAAAGGATATAGCAAAAGAAGAAATGACAGAACTAGGAGAGGATATCAAAATGCTGGGAAATACACAAGTGGTAATTATACCTTTGAACGTAAATGGGATGAACTCACCCATAAAAGGAAAACAAATAGGAGAGTGGATTAGAAGCCAAAATCCTACCATATGTTGTGTACAAGAAACACATCTGATGCAGGTAGACATTCACAAGGTTATAATTAAAGGTTGGAGCAAAACCTATTATAGGGCCTCAACTGATAGAAAGAAGGCAGGAGTTGTGATAATGATATCTGACAAAGCCAAAGTAAAAATAGATCTTATTAAAAGGGATAGAGAAGGTAAATACAAACTGATAAAAGGGAGTATAGACAATGAGGAAGTATCAGCAATCAACATGTATGCACCAACTAGTATAGCACCCAAATTTCTAAAGGAGAACCTAGTGGAATTGAAGGAGGAAATAGATAGTAAAACTATACTAGTGGGAAACCTGAACCTACCACAATCAAATTTAGATAAATCAAATTCAAAAAAATAAGAAAAAGGTAAGAGATGTGAATGAAATCTAAGAAAAATATGGAGAAAAATAAATAGGGACAAAAAAAGCAATACACCTTCTTTTCAGCATCACATAGTACATTCACAAAAATTGACCATGTACTAGGGCATAAAAACATGGCAAACAAATGCAGAAAAGCAGAAATAATAAATGCAAACTTTTCAGATCATAACATAATAAAAATAATAATCAGTAGGGGGAGAGCCAAATGAAAAATTAATTGGAAATTAAACAATACAATTCTCCAAAATTGGTTATTTAGAGAACAAATCATAGAAACAATTAATAATTTCATTGAAGAAAATGACAATGATGAGACATTCTTTCAAAATCTATGGGATGCAGCCAAAGCAGTACTCAGGGGGAAATTTATATCCTTGATTTCATATATTAACAAATTAGGGAGGGCAGAGGTCAATGAATTTGTCATGCAAATCAAAAACCTTGAAAGCGAAAAAATTAAAAAACCCCAGAAGAAAACTAAATTAGAGATCCTAAAAATTAAGGGAGAAATTAATAAAATCAAAAGTGAAAGAACTATTGAACTAATAAATAAGACTAGAAACTAGTATTTTGAAAAAACAAACAAAATAGACAAAGTACTGGTCAATCTAATAAAAAAAAGGAAAGAAGAAAACCAAATTGACAGTATCCAAGATGAAAAGGGAGACCTCACCTCTAATGAAGAGGAAATAAATCAAGGCAATCATTAAAAGCTACTATGCCCAATTATATGGCAAAAAATATGGCAATCTAAGTGATATGAATGAATACTTACAAAAATATAAGTTGCCTAGATTAACAGAAGAAGAAATAGAATTCTTAAATAATCCCATATCAGAAAATGAAATCCAACAGGCCATCAAAGAACTCCCTAAGAAAAAATCCCCAGGGCCTATGGATTCACAAGTGAATTCTATCAAACATTCAAAGAACAAATAATCCCAATACTATACAAACTATTTGACATGATAAGCAAAGAGGAAGTTCTACCAAATTCCTTTTATGACAAATATCGTACTGATTCCAAAGCCAGGCAGGTCAAAAATGGAGAAAGAAAACTACAGACCAATCTCCTTAATGAACATAGATGCAAAAATCTTAAATTGGATACTAACAAAAAGACTCCAGCAAGTGATCACGAGGGTTATTCACTATGATCAGGTGGGATTTATACCAGGAATGCAAGGATGGTTCAATATTAGGAAAACCATCCACATAATTGACCATATCAACAAGCAAACCAACAAAAACCACATGATTATTTCAATAGACACAGAAAAAGCCTTTGATAAAATACAACACCCATTCCTATTGAAAACACTACAAAGTATAGGAATAGAAGGGCCTTTCCTAAAAATAATAAAGAGTGTATATATATATATATATATATATATATATATATATATATATATATATATAAAACCATCAGCCAATATCATCTGCAATGGGGATAAATGAGAAGCCTTCCCAATAAGATCAGGAGTGAAACAAGGATGCCCATCATCACCTCTATTATTTAACATTGTACTAGAAACACTGGCAGCAGCAATTAGGGAAGAAAAAGAAACTGAAGTTATTAAAATTGGCAATGAGGAGACCAAGATATCCCTGTTTGCAGATGATATGATGGTCTACTTAAAGAGTCTTAGAGAATCAACTAAAAAGCTAGTGGAAATAATCAACAACTTTAGCAAAGTTGCAGGATACAAAATAAACCCACATAAGTCATCAGCATTTCTATATATCTCCAACACATCTCCGCAGCAGGAATTAGAAAGAGAAATTCCATTTAAAATCACCCGAGATAATATAAAATACTTAGGAATCTATCTGCTGAGACAAACACAGGAACTATATGAACACAACTACAAAACACTTTCCACACAATTAAAACCAGATCTAAACAATTGGAAAAACATGAATTGCTCATGGGTAGGATGAGCTAACACAATAAAAATGACCATCCTACCTAAACTTATTCACTTATTTAGTGCCATACCCACTGAACTTCCAAAAAAATGTTTTACTGAATTAGAAAAAAAAACATAACAAAGTTCATTTGGAAGAACAAAAGATCAAGGATATCCAGGGAAGTAATGAAAAAAAAATGCAAAGGAAGGTGGCCTTGTAGTCCCAGATCTCAAAATATACTATAAAGCAGTGGTTATCAAAACAGTATGGTACTGGCTAAGAGACAGAAAGGAGGATCAGTGGAATGGAGTTGGGGTAAGTGACCTCAGACAGTCTATGATAAGCCCAATGACCCCAGCTCTTGGGACCAAAATCCATTATTTGATCAAAATTGCTGGGAAAATTAGAAGACAGTATGGGAGAGATGAGGTTTGAATCAACATCTCACACCCTACACCAAGATAAACTCAGAATGTGTAAATGACTTTAACATAACGAAGGAAACTATAAGTAAATTAGGCAAACACAGAATAGTATATATGTCAGACCTTTGGGAAAGGAAAGATTTTAAAACCAAGCAAGCCTTAGAAAAAGTCACAAAATGTAAAATCAATAATTTTAATTACATCAAATTAAAAAGGTTTTGTACAAACAAAACCAATGCAACCAAAATTAGAAGGGAAGTAACAAATTGGGAAACAATCTTCATAACAAAAACCTCTGATAAAGGTCTAATTACTCAATGACAAGGAGCTAAATCAATTGCCCAAAAAATCAAGCCCTTCACCAATTGATAAATGGGCAAGGGACATGAATAGGGAGTTTTCAGCATGGGCTACAGGAAGGGGGGTGGAAGGGAAGGAGGAATAGAATATGATTTTTATAACCAAGAAATAATGTTTGAAATTGACCAAATTTAAAAAAACAACCTAACAGACCAAGTAAAAACAAACCAACAAAACCGAAAAAGAAGGAAGCTGGAGATTGGCCAGTAGGCTGAACAGAAAACAAGGCCAGATCACTGTTACTAGCCCTCTGTGCTTCAAAGCCTTAGCATCACCTCTCAACAAAGAAGTCCGCTGAATCTCCAGAAGGAGGCAGTAATGCAACAGTGGCCGGACATTTCAGAGTTTTAGAGAAATCCAAGGACTGATGGAGGAAAAGCACCCATTACTGGAGAAAGGAGCGCCAAGGGACTTGGGCCATCTTTCAAACCGGAGGGCTCAAGAAGAGTCCGAATTCTCAGGAACACCAATGCCTTTTACTCAACCATATTAGCATGCCTGGCTCTGGGGAGGTGAGCAAGTGTGAGCAGGAAGAATCCGGAGCGTGTCCTTTAGAAGCAATAAGAGTGTCACTCGGAAAGAAGAGGCCGACCACAATGGACAACCATGAAAGGCTAACCCAGGAGGGAGTAGGAGAACGGGCCACAGAAACCACACTATAGAGAAGGGGCAATGAACGATCCAAGCCCTGCGGAGAGAGCCAGCCAGAGGACCAGTCTTGGCCCCGTGAGCTTTCTCGATAGAAAATCTGTCCAGGAGTGGGACGCCTGGGTCCAAGGAAGGAAGAGTCGACTCCCTTTTTTCACCATAAGTCTCCATTATTTTCCAGAATGAGCTGCTCAATGCCCAGCTGCAGCAACAAAGTAGTGGAGTGTCGGCTTTCCCACCGTTCCTGCCAGCCCTGATGATGTCTGTTCTTTGTCATCTTGGACAGCTTGCTTTGTGTGAGGTAAAATCGTGCTGTTTTCCTTGGGGTCTCTTGGTTAGGAGCCAGGGATGGCCGTCTACTATAGAGCGCAGGGCCCCGGGGCTCCCATTCACGGCTCTCTGTTGAACGTTGCTCCTTTCCCCGTCTTTGTAAGAGTTCCTTCCATCCTTCCCCCAGTGTCCCCGCCACTCAGGAGCCCTGTCCCTCCGCACGGGCGCCTCGCTCCTTTCCCCGTCTTTGTAAGAGTTCCTTCCACCCTTCCCCCAGTGTCCCCGCCACTCAGGAGCCCTGTCCCTCCGCACGGGCGCCTCGCTCCTTTCCCCGTCTTTGTACGAGTTCCTTCCATCCTTCCCCCAGTGTCCCCGCCATTCCCGTCCCTCCACACAGGCGCCTCGCTCCTTTCCCCGTCTTTGTAAGAGTTCCTTCCATCCTTCCCCCAGTGTCCCCGCCACTCAGGAGCCCCGTCCCTCCGCACGGGCGCCTCGCTCCTTTCCTCCACACGGGCGCCTCGCTCCTTTCCCCGTCTTTGTACGAGTTCCTTCCATCCTTCCCCCAGTGTCCCCGCCATTCCCGTCCCTCCACACAGGCGCCTCGCTCCTTTCCCCGTCTTTGTAAGAGTTCCTTCCATCCTTCCCCCAGTGTCCCCGCCACTCAGGAGCCCCGTCCCTCCGCACGGGCGCCTCGCTCCTTTCCCCGTCTTTGTAAGAGTTCCTTCCATCCTTCCCCCAGTGTCCCCGCCACTCAGGAGCCCCGTCCCTCCGCACGGGCGCCTCGCTCCTTTCCCCGTCTTTGTAAGAGTTCCTTCCATCCTTCCCCCAGTGTCCCCGCCACTCAGGAGCCCCGTCCCTCCGCACGGGCGCCTCGCTCCTTTCCCCGTCTTTGTAAGAGTTCCTTCCATCCTTCCCCCAGTGTCCCCGCCACTCAGGAGCCCCGTCCCTCCGCACGGGCGCCTCGCTCCTTTCCCCCTCTTTGTAAGAGTTCCTTCCATCCTTCCCCCAGTGTCCCCGCCACTCAGGAGCCCCGTCCCTCCGCACGGGCGCCTCGCTCCTTTCCCCGTCTTTGTAAGAGTTCCTTCCATCCTTCCCCCAGTGTCCCCGCCACTCAGGAGCCCCGTCCCTCCGCACGGGCGCCTCGCTCCTTTCCCCGTCTTTGTAAGAGTTCCTTCCATCCTTCCCCCAGTGTCCCCGCCACTCAGGAGCCCCGTCCCTCCGCACGGGCGCCTCGCTCCTTTCCCCCTCTTTGTAAGAGTTCCTTCCATCCTTCCCCCAGTGTCCCCGCCATTCCTGTCCCTCCACACGGGCGCCTTTGCTGCATCTCCTACACTTAGAGCTCCTTTGATGCTCACAGCTAAGCAGACTGAGGCAAACAGGCCCGAAGCGTCCGAGGCCACGTCTGAATTCGGGTCACTCTGAGTCAGAGCCCCGTCCCGGGGCCCTGGTGAAGTGAGAGGGACTGTGTCAGCGGGTGGTTGACGTCAAGCGCTGCCTCCAGGCTGGCTGTTCTTCTGCATCTTCTTCACGGACACGACAAGCGAGCACGTGCCACCAGCCTCGCTGCTTCAGGTTGCGGAGAAGAGTGGAATCTCCGGGAGAAGAAGGGATGTCCTCGTGGCGTCGTCTAGTCCAAGCAGCTCCAGAATCCCACGGACGGAACACTCTTGCCCAGCCTTCACTTGGCGAGCTCTGGGGAGCCTGGCACCCTCGCTGAGCCATCCCTGCTCCCTCACAAGTGTGTCTTTCCTCCATTTCCCTTACCGGATTGGCCGGCTTTTTCTGAATTCTCCTCACGGCCTCTCCTTTTGTCCCTGGCGGCCAGGCAGAAGGCCTCAAAGCCTCGTCCCCAGGATGGGCTGCCCTTCCTACGTCTTCCCACTTAGGCCAGACATCCATAGTTTTACCGACGGCCTGCCTAGGCGTGCTCTCCGAGCCCCTTTGCCTACAGGATGTGCTCCTTGGCGTTCTTCCTGAAATATGGCGCCGTGGTACAGTAGGACCAGCCCCCTGAGCTCCGCGTGAGCCTCCCGCAGAGCCCCGACGGGGGTGAAGTCCAGCGCCGATCTCTCCTCCCCAGGCCCAGGCACTAGTCCTCACTCAGCGCACACCCAGGTGCTCTTAGCCGCCTGCCCCGCCTCATCCACTGTTGGCTGTGGCCCAGGGAGGAGGTACAAATCCCTGGGCAGGATCGTAGCGCCCTTGTGGGGCACCACGGTGGCTGCTGGGGAGTGCCTCAGGGCCCGGGGATTGGTCTTCTCCACGGCTGGCTCACTGGGCCCTTCCTTCATCAGAGTCCTCGGTTTCTCGGACCCTGGAAATGGCTACATGTGCTTCATCTCCTGAACAGGACTCGTGCTTTGGAAGGGTTTGAGAGGCTGGGAGAGGAGGAGAGCCTGTCTAGTCGCTCATCTTATTCCTCACATGATCTAGAAGTCCCCATCCAGAAAATGGGGGCGAGTGGGGTTCGTAGGACCCATCCCAGGGGTGGCTGAAGAGTTCCACTGAAATAAGTAAGTAAAATGCAGTAATAAAAGCAGTTTTTCAAGGGCTCCTTTACATTTCTTATCTGGGTGGACAATTTAAAGATTCCTCATTAACTTGGAGAAAAAGTTTCCTCTGGTGTCCGAACGCTGCCTCTTGGCTCTCCTTAGTCTTACACACCCAACATTCCCTCCTCCCCGTTCACCTGGCTGCTCCATTGGCGGCAGGAGGAAGATGCATCTTCATGCAGATGCCATTGTCATTGGGGGGGACAGAAATCACAGGGTTGTTTTCCCCTTTAATCCCCTTTCCCAGCAGAAACATCCCGAACACCTGCTTAATGTACTGTGATATTGAAGACCACGTATTTATTTTCATTATAATTGAGTGCTTTTCCCAAGTTCTTTTCTGTCTTTTCTTTCTCTTTGCAGATAAATCTGAACATGGTGTCACTGGCTTTAGGAACGGGGAAGACGATTTATTGGTCTTACCCCCGTAGGATAGACTTGGCCGTTCTCAAAGAA
>NC_077228.1:2585739-2588239 GCF_027887165.1 Monodelphis domestica | reverse complement strand
ACTAGCCTGAGATTCCCCTCAGGGTGGATTCTCACAGGAACAGGGAACAAACTTTGGGGTCTCCAACTTAAAAGCTAGTCATAAAACTTGGGGTTCACCAGCTCTTACTAGGTTACAAGTTTGGGGTTTCTAGATCCATGCTGACATTCCCAACCCCAAAAAGGTCCAAAAGCCCCTCTCAGTCCTCACTGGCCTTTTACATCCCCTCTTCCCTCACTTCCTGTCTGTCTGGTTTCTACTTCCTTTCACTGGTATAGATTTACACATCTCTGTGGTAAAAGGACTTCCAGGTCCCCAGTTAAATTAGAGAAAGGCATTAAGAGCCCCCTTTTGCAATGGGACAGCAGAGAAATTCACCTGGAAGTGCAGAGTTACTCTGAATAAGCTCAACAGAAAGCTTAAAAATCTGCCAATAGGCATCTATCCCCTGGTATGGTGGGTGTTTTCCAATAAACATCCTAAGAAACAATTTATTATCTCATTTGTGAGATGAGAGATGGCTCAGTGGTATGATGGGTAGAATGCTGGGCCTGGAAACAGGAAGATCTGAATTCAAATTTGGCTTCAGACTTGTGTGACTCAGGAAACCCAATTTCCTCATCTGTGAAATGAGGATTATAATAGCCCCTGCCTCCCAGGCTTGTTGGAATACTTGGACGTTTGAGGCTGGATTTGAACTCTGGTCTCCAGGCACAGAGTTGGCAGACTTGACATTCTGGTGAAGCCTATAGATCACTTCTGAGATATATGGAATTACAAAAGAAATAATTTATATTGAATAGTCCATAATAACACATAAAAAGAAAGTTACCGACATCTTAAAAGTACCAGGTTCACAGCATCCTGGAAATGAATGATTCCTGACTTAAAGCTCTTCAGAAACAGGCTGCCTCGAGAGGTCTTTAAACAGATTCTGCACGTCTTTATTCATCATGGGAGCTGTGCCAGGTTCCTTCTGAGCAGGACAGACCCAGCCTCGATGCCTTCTGAAGCCGTGTCCAGCTCCAGCGACTGTGACTTCCTTTCTTTTGAGCCTCTTTCCATCATGGTTGCATAGCAGAAGAAATCTGGAATTCTCTGAGGAGGGCTTCTGGGAGAGGTAGTGAGCGTCTCCTCTTTGGAAGGGGCCAAGCAGATGCCGGCCAACCACTTGCCAGGCATCCTACATGAGTAAGTGCCAACCCTCCCACTGCGTGATTCCCAGGCTGAGACTTTTAGCTGGAGACACGAGTTCAGTGGCTCATGTGGGTCGGATCTGAGTTCTAATTCCTCTTTTCTTTTCCTGGCAGTCCTTCCCTCGGGGGCTCTGCTGATGTCACCCTCGGCCCTGGCATCCTTCCCAAGGCACAGGGGGGGGGGGGTGCCTGTCTCTGAACCCCAGGCCTGTGCCCCCTGCCTCTGGCATTTCGCTTTGGATATGCCAAGGGAGCTCCATCTGCCCCCACCTAGGGCTCCCCGCTTAGGCTGAACAGTGGCTGAAGGGCTTTACTTCAGCTTGCTTTTTACCAGTCTATTGTCCCCCAATGACATGTGAAAACAAGGCTTAACATTTTAGGCTCCAAACTGTCTCCTCCCCCCCTCTCTGCCCTGCCCCTCCCTGAGATGGGAAGAGTGAAAGGACTTGACTTTGTTCCGCAAGTCGGGGAAGGCAGCGATTGGCACGTTACAGAGATGGTGGCTCCGTGGCACGTGGGCTTCTGAGCCCCGACATGTCCCAGCCAATGGCGTCCTGGACCAAAACTCAGCCGTCATTGTGGGTTCAAAACCTGCGCACCGGGCCTTGGGGAGGAGTCGGTTGTGCGTCTGCAGCGGCCTCCCAGCCACTCCATCGGGCACAAGAGTTTGGGGGTTCCAAGACTCCGGACTCTTCCGACTTGCGGTTGTCCTCACTAAGAGCTCGGGCCAAAGGAAGGCCAAACGCCTCTGTCCACACTGGCATGGACGTAGATGGAATGGAAAGGACGGCCCGCCCTCTCTGCCACCAGACGCTCTCCTAAACGCCCACATTTCGGCCTCGGTGCCCGCCCACACTCTCGGCCCTCTAGAACCCAGCAGTGCCACGGGCCACCGCCTGAGCTCAAGCCTCAGGGCCTGCCTCCCGGGCATCCCACGATGACCTCCCAATGGGCCAGCTTAGCTCGGCCCTGCCCTCCCCCGGCCTGTCTGGTCTCCTGGAGTCCCGCAGATCCGGGCCATCCCTTTGGGGGATGCTGTGTTTTCAGCCCACTGATCAGCTCCCCCAATTCTTCCACCCTCGAGGCCGCGCTCAGTGCCCTTCTTTGGGCATCGGGACGCGCCGTTCCCTCTGGCCCCCGTTTATTTTTAGCCGGGCTATCACAGGGCTGTCACCACCCTGGAGCCAGAGAGCTCATTGCTGCGGGGACTCCGCCGGGCGCGCAAGGACCCGAGACTGCGGCAGACCAGATGGGGAATTACAAGTCCAGACCGGCCCAAACCTGCACTGGTACTGCGCTCCCCTTCTGGGGGGGGGGGGGCGGGG